>NC_089587.1:35919836-36178625 GCF_019320115.1 Miscanthus floridulus
AAGTTCATATATCCCTCAATCTGATGTACACGGGGTGGGTGGTTGACATTGTGTAAGCGTGGTGCTTATATGTTGTTTACCTATGGATACACCCTATATTATAGGTCATGTGATAGATCATGGATGTGACACTCTTGTTGAGTCCTTTGTAGTCCACTCCCCGAAATATAGGTGCACGTAGGGTCCGATTACGAAGGTAGAATGAGCTTTGCCCTCAATCTTCCTTAGTAATATCCCTTAGGTATAGATATAATGATGATCTTAGTCATAATTACTAGGTGTAATTACACTAATTAAATGTATGCTTGGCTTGTAATTAAGAATGACTAAGGAATTATTCCTCTAATATTCTACCTGACCATGCTAATGCTATAGAAAGGACTGCTCTAAGTGATTTGTTATTCTTATTACTTATCATTTATACATCTCTTATCTTATGACTTACCCCTGTTATGAGTAGAATATTATCTATGGTTTATTTCTCCTTCAATAGTATAAGTTATCAATACATATCCAAGCTAGACCTTTCTAGTGTTAAAAATATAAATAATGATACCTAGAATACTTTCGGGTAAAATGCTACAATGGTATATTATCTGTGCGCTTGAGGATACTTTTGGTTCATAGATTTATATATATTCTCTCTAGTCACATAATTAATAAAGAACTGCTTAGTGTTATTCTAGTAGTAAAACTATGTAGTACCAACAAATATCTCTGCATCAACACTAGGGATGATACCTGTGGCAGAACCGCCCAAAATAGCATGCTCCCGAAGGTGCTCGTCTTCCACCAGACACTAAGCACCCCGAAAGTAAGCTACATCGGACGGTTCCATCGAGCACACCCCAAGGGAGAACTCGAACAAGTTTACAATACTTAGTCCATTTCATACAACAAGAGTTCTCAAAAATATATTATTACAATACCAAGTTCAGAGTACGGAATTTAAACAGCGGAATTACAATATACATCTAACGATAAGATATAAGGATCCGTCTGTGCCCACCAGAAGAATCCTCCACACAACAGTTAATCCTCAAGCCGCACCTACAACAGGGGTAAATAAACCCCGAGTATACAATGTACTCGCAAGACTTACGTGACTAGTAGGAATAATTTCCCGACTCCAAAGGATATGATAAGTTTTATGGTTTGCTGGGTTTCCTTTTTGCGAAAAGCCTTACTAGTAGTGCATCCTTATGTATGTTTCTTATTAGCATTCATGATTAGTTTATTATCTAACCATTCTATGTAAGCACATGTTCTACTTTTAAGCAAGAGTTGAGTAATCAGGTCCATTTCTCTATCTTTTATCTTTCAGTTCTTACTACGATGTTAGATCTTAGATAAGTTGTACTGTATTACATGGCGATTCACGAATCAATGTAGCTCAGCTGGGTACCCCAAAACACATGGCCTGCTTGTACCCTAGGCACAAGCAGGACCAACCCATCACTCTTCTATCAAGGGGTCTAGGTCCCCGTCCAAATTTGGACTCCAAACCCCCACACCTGAGTCCCAGACTCAGTGTGGTATTAAGCTACTAAGCTAGCTCTAATGACTAAGATACTAAGCTAATCATTATCTCTATCAAATATATTCCAAGCTCACCCTACAAGAGCTTAATTTTTATAAACCAATATCATGCCATTATTCATTTAGCCTTAATGGGTATTTAGGTACCATATTAAATAGTCTATTTTATGGCTATAAAAATTACAGTGAGCACATAATAATACAACAAAGCTACTGTAAAAATTTTATGGTTTTTGCTATCACCAATCTACCACAAAAATTCCTACAATACTTAACCTAATAATATTGAGCATTCTTAAATGATTTAATAGTTCCTGGTATAAAAAAATATGAACTAAATACACTAACAGATAGAGCACAATTTTAGGAACTTACCAAAATTGGTTTTATAATTTTTGGATACCTACATTATTTTATATTAATTACTAAAGTTTAGCTTAGAATTAAAATGAAAAGTTATTTCTATTTTCTATGAAAAAGCTAAACTGATTTCGGCCCAACGCGGCCCATGCGACGTGACGTGCGCACGCGAGCACGCGGCGGCCCACAGGCGCAGCCCACGCGAGGTTTGCCTACAGCACGAGGCAGTCCGCAGTGGGGGAATCCCATGCACACTTGTACATTAGCAAAAACGCCCCTGGACTATGAGGAAAACTACCCGTAGTCCACATTACTATTTCTATAGATAACGACTTTGCAATGAAACTCTCAGATCTTTCTCCTCTTTACAATGGCAAGGTCCTTGGGCTCCCCCACGCGCTTCGACAAGATGAGCGGTGGCACTGGCGCTTGTGCCGACCACATTGGACCCACGCTGACCTAACTACGAGACCGATGCTCACCTAGGGTTCGACGCAAAGCTATGGGCGGTGGTGGTAGGAACGAGGGTGAAGCATAGCGGGCTCTCTTCAGCGGCGGGTGACCTACAACGACGGCAATCGTGCTTCGGTGAGCCACATCGCTAAGAGGACGGTAGAGATTGGGGATAAGCACCTGTGCCACACCATGAACTAGGCCGAAGTGGTGGTTCGACTGGCGACTACCTGAGCAGTGCTAGCCACGTGCGCGCAATGAGCATGGCAATGAGCCACGGTGGACACGGCCACGTCAGCGGCAACAGGGAGGCGGTAGTGCTCCCACTAGCATGCGCACGGTGGAGAGGGAGCCAAGGCGAGCTAGTGGTGCAGATGAATTTGCACAAGATGAAGTGGTGGAGGCTGGCCATGGCACGAGCGGTGATGGGTCTTATCGGCACGGCAGCGGGCAAAGCATCCAAAATTGGAGCTCGACTGAGCTACAATCAAAGCGGGGTGGGTCAGCTAGAGACGGGACATGAAGGCGAAGACATGAGCACGAGGAATTGATGAGAGGTGCTCGCTCTCTGGCTCACCATGACGCAACACAACGGCGGTGGAAAGCGAAGAGAGAAGAGAGAAAAAGAGAGAGACGGCGAGCCAGGTGGGCTCGTCTCATCCATGCCTTGGTGGGACGCGAGCGGCGGGATTAGGAGGCCCACACGTCGGTGTTATGGACAACGCACGCATGTCCGACCGGTGTGGCCCATGCGCCGTAGTGCCATAAATGGCATGGCGATGGTGGCTCACCCACGTGTGCACGACACAGACGACACGCACAGGGCCAACAATAGCACAAAGGTGCAGTGGATCAGCACGAACACGACGACAATGCGACAGTAGTGGCATTGTCGCAACACGAGTAGTGTCGGTAGTGCGGACACGATGGCAGTGCAGCGCGGCCGTGGCGGCACGCAAGACGACAGCATGAGGCAGAGTAGCAAGGCGCGAGGCTAGCGGCTCGCCATGGCCGGCCTTGGCCAAGCACAGCAGCACGGTTGACCACGTAGGATGCAGCCATGTGCATGGCGTGAGAAGGCCACACGGTGACCGTGCTCCCGGCGCCAACCAACCCGAGACAGTGACATGCACGAAATTTTGAAGCGTTCAACACGACCAAACGATTGCTTTAGGAGCTAAATCATCATCACCATGATCAAGATGGCACATGAGACTACCAAATCAAGCTATAACACTACACCACTCCTTAACCTAATCTCTCACAATAAATTGCTAAACATAGCAGTGTTTAACTATTTATAGACTTAAAAATTTCAAAGTTTTTGAGCTGAATTTGATTTCCGTTTGTGATTTCTAAGCTAGTAGAATATTAGCTAGTAATGTCATTTTTTAACCGTAAGTATTTCATTGTCATCTACAAAGTTTGTACTATAGCATTTTTGCTTAATAATAATTGGTTCAAACCCTAAGTGATATAACATGACTATCGAATCAACTTTCGTTTCACATTTTAGTTGATCGTTTCGAGTTACAGAAATTAATCTACACACTTTATCACATGCATTAACACATAAACATGATGCTCATGACATGTTTTAGTAAATGATTTATAATGTAACACCGAGGGTGTTACAGCACCCTAGTAAAGTTAGGGATATAGGTTTTTGATACGTGGCTAAGTACTTCAAACAAGTGACACGTTAAGAAATACCAACACACTTGTTCACTGATATTCTACTTGTGAAAACTAAGGAAGCTCAATTGACTACTAAAATTGTAATGGTTATAGCTCCATTAACTGATACTCTAGTTTGAGTTATATATATCTATGTGGTGCTACTCTAAATTTACATGAGGTCTGTGGGGGATATACCCCCGGGTACCACAAGATGGTACATGGGCCGCACCATCCGAGGTGGCCCGGCCCATGAGATCAAGGCGTACATGGCAAGATTACAAGTTGTACTAGATATTGTAATAGTACCAAATAGGATACTTTACTTGTAACCCTCCTCCTCCAGAGTATATAAGGAGAGGCAGGAGTCCCCCTCAGGGACAGATCATACAGTATACATCTCAATACAATACACCAAAGACACAGGACGTAGGGTATTACGTCGACCAGACGGCCCGAACCTATCTAAATCGCTGTCTCTGCGCCTTGTGTCACCATCTGGTTCCAGATCACACACATCCTACCGACAATCTACCACCACGGGCACCCCCCTCGGTGGACTGCCAACCATATTTCGTCGACAGTGGCGCACCAGGTAGGGGCCCCCTCTAGGGGGTGTGCACGCTGATCCATGGTGAACCAGATGGGGTTTTGTTGATGCAAAAGTGGATCTGCAAACACAAAGGGCTAATACCCGAATCGGTATCCAAGGCGTGCCAGTCGATTTGACCTGTTAATCGACAAGGATGAAGATACGAGCACTTTGGTCCTGACAACAGCGATACGCCCGGAAGTCACGGCCAAGAGGTACTCACGCGGAACTCGAGGATCGCCGAAGGTCGCACTGAAGCGATGCAGCTCGCCGAATCAATGAGAACTCGTAAAGAGAAAATAATGCAAATTGATGAAGTCACCGAAAAGTAAGTAGATGCAAATAGGAGTAAAAATTGGTTTTGATATTGATTGATATCTCCAATTACATTGCCCCTCACTCCATATTTATACCCTGATCTAAAGAGACACAACCAAACACGACTAGGACACCAAACCCATATCTAAGGAAACACGTGACTCTTACATGAATCATACTCTAACAAATATAGAAAAGGAAATCAACTCCTATCTATTTCCCTGTCCGCCTCAATTACGATGGAAATCTCACCGTCCTCCTTCCCATCGGCATACCCCCTGTTTCATCGGCAATAGTCTTCAAGTCTTCCCTCATCAGCATACTCCTTATTTCATCGGCAGTAGCCCTCAAGTCTTACTTCATCAGCATACTCCTTATTTCATCGGCAGTAGTCCTCAAGTCTTCCCTCATCGGCATCGACAATGACACCTTCAACCTCATCGGCAACGCCCGAGTCTAAATCAACATCTCCATCGACCATCACCAGCTATCGGCAACCATCTTTACAAGCTGGCTTTCATCGGCTATCAAAGTATACAGTAATTTTCCTCTTGCCGATTAGTCCACTCCGATCATTTTGACACATGCAAAAAATGGTGTCAACACATGCCCTCCAATTTCGGAGTATAAAACCATTAATGCTCCGAAATTTACTCCAGATTACCATAACTCATTCTCCAAGCCAAAACCTGATCTGTTATCAAATCCAATCTAATCCTAATTCACGCACTTCAGTAAATATCGCACAATCGCCAACCACTCTTGCCTTGATTATGGTTAAGATACCGAAACAATAACCCATCGGCAAGATCTTAACATAATAATGCTGTCATTTTTAGAATTAAAATATCCTATACCGATATCTCTTCCAAGTCATGATTACTTGCCATCAACCCATCTGTATAATCCCCTGATTATCGTGCGAACAGTTACCATATCCATCTGAACCACTTCGACCTACATGCACGCGACATAGAGATAAGTCCAAAATACCCCTACTCCAAGCGGCTTATAAATAGATTCCTCCGGAACACTCGTCTTCTACCCTTAGTCTCCAATTGTTGACATTTTCTCTTTCCGACGGCGACTCCGACGAACCACTGCACGACCTCAACCAACAAGAACCCTTCTCCAGCGTTACCTCAAGTCTCCGGCTCGTGCCCTCATCTTCCTCAAGATAATGGCAATTAACTTCGACGTCCCCGCGGTTCGCTTCACTTCCATTACCTTTTACTTTGATTCCCCTAGTTTTTGCAAGTCTATACAGTTGGTGATTTTTCCTTTCTTTTGTTCTCCGGATCCTTTAAACTTTAGGAACTGCGCAACAAATTAGTTATTCCAACCGATCAGCCGCATGTCCAATGCCTAGGACCAATGGGCAACCCAGATCCAACCGATCTGATAAATGCGGAAGTTAACAGAATCCCCTTTAGAGCCCAAAATTTCTCTCTGAATTTATGGAAAGACACATTCCGATCTTGGCCCAAAACCACCATAGGGTGGAAAGATTGGTACTTGAGGGTTAATAGATCGATGCAAGTATATTTTGGTCAGACACAACAAACACTTTTATGTTTGGACATGGCCCAGCTACTCCTACACTTGCCGATGTCCACATGCTCACTGGCTTGGATATTTCAACTGCCGATGAAGGCTCTATTTATGGTAGAAAATCTGAATATAGGGTGAATACCCGCAACATCGGTGGTTGGACGGGATACATTCAAGAATACCAGAAGACTGGGACACCTAACCAGAGGGAACATGCCACATTCTTGAATATGTGGTTAGAAAAATTTATCTTTTATGGTCGATCAGTAGGGCCAACCAACGCCTTCCTCCCCGCAGCTGAACTTTTGGCTAATGGTGTAAGGTTTCCTCTTGGCCGATACCTTCTGAGCTCCACTTATCATCTTCTTCATCAAGTGTCTCAGAAACTTCTGCTTGGCGAACCCATCGGCAACCTAGGAGGCCCGTGGTGGTTTATCAACATGTGGCTGAATGCCCATATGCACAAATGTTTGCAATGGGACTTTTTTGCCCAACAATTCCCACAAGAAATTGCTGAAGACCATGTGCTTGGGGATGATGAATCGGCAACACGCTCACCCCTCAACTTTGGTGAAGCCATAATTGTCCTTCCTGGAACAGAGGCCAATGAAGACCAGATTGGCAGATTCTTCCAAAACTTCTACAATGGTCTTTCTCGTGATCATAGGGTCTGGGTACCTTATATTGACGAGGAAAACAGATTTCCCCTTCTTTTCAACTTTGCCGATGACACCCTGAATCAAGATAAGGAACTCATGATGGCCATCATTACTCCTAGGGCAATTCCAATAAATACATTTGGTAGCGGGAAAAACACCAACATTTCATATGAAATTTACAACCCATCGGCAGTATCCCGTCAATTGGCTTTTGGGCAACTGCCAATCAAACTTTGCTTTGTCGATGTGATCAAACCTAGGGAAACAATCACCTGTGGAACAGATTGGAACAAGGTAGTACAACTCTCCCCCGATGCCGATACCACAGATGTCGATATATCCACCTGGACGCCAGTATCCTTCATCACCGAGTCATACAAGCAATGGTGGCGAGAGTGGAAGGAACAACTGTTTGCAACTTCTGCTCACACATATCGGCACATGATCGACCCTGAATATGCCATCCCTAACGACGCAGTAAGTTTCTTTTAACTCCTTTTTGCTTTTTCCCTACATATATCAGTAACTGACTCTCTTATGACAGGTTAACAACCCAGCACCATCGGTGAGCAAAAGTGGGAAACCCTTTGATCTTCAGCCTGTTTCCCCGATATCACCGATCGGCTACAACGCCCCCACCTTAACTGCTTTGACCCACCAGAAGATCCGTACCAAGACCATCACCTCTAAATCCAAATTGGCTACAGCTAGGGCCACTCCATCGGCTGCTGCTACAACCTTGGTCAAGGCATTCAAGGTAACAACCTTGTTTATTTCTACTTATACCGATTACAAACTGTATTAACATTAATCATCAGGGGGTAAGAGCTGCTACTGGATCATCATCGGCAATTCCTCCGATATCAAGCACCACTTCTTTTGACAAACCTTCAGAGGTATTCTCTTGACTTCTCATTTTATCAGTTAAATATCATACCTTACACTTGTTTTGCAGCAACAATTGGGTACATCGGCAAGCGT
The DNA here is from genome assembly GCF_019320115.1 of Miscanthus floridulus. NCBI lineage: Eukaryota > Viridiplantae > Streptophyta > Magnoliopsida > Poales > Poaceae > Miscanthus > Miscanthus floridulus. Next base: position 35,927,967 of record NC_089587.1, read on the forward strand.
ACCAGACGTCTAAGCTTCACAACCAACAAGTGCCGATGCCCCCCAGCCAATTGTTGCCGATGCTCAAGCAAAGCGCAAAGCTTTAACAGATGCCGAGGCATAGCCAAAACGACAAAGGTCCACGCCGATCCCTACATCTGCCCCAATGCCATCGGTCATCATACCTCAAGAGCCAACCACTGATGAAGTCACAGAGGACATCCCATCAGCAAGCTCAGCCGACCCCTCACACGGCACACTCCAGGTTGTTTCTTCCAGTCAAGCACAGGAAATTGCCTTGAAATAGGTAAACCGATGAACCTAGCTGATTTACAATACTCATACTTATCCTTAACTGACCTCCTTTCCTTTTTCTCAGGAACAAGACTCCCCAAACAGCCTATTCTCCTTCGCTATTGACATCTCTGACGATGATGGAGAGGAAACAAGTTCTTCCCTTGCACTAGGAACAATATCGGCAGAAACTAAGTCCAGGTTGGAAGCTCTCCTGAACTTGCTACAGCAGGATACCGCCCAACTGGTAGATGACTCGGACCCCGCAAAGGCAATTTTCAAAACAATCCATGGCCAGGTCCCTGCCGATGTTGAAGAAGTACTCTTTCCAGCAACCCATTTAGAGAGTCGCCAACTACAATATCAACGGGCTGCTCAATGTATTGCCGATAGAGCAGCTCAGGCTCAACTCAAAGAAGAGATGCTACAACTGAAACAAATTGCCGATGAGAAGCACAAGGGCATCGGCAATTTGCAGACTTCGGGTGCTGAACTTAAGCAAAAAATCTTGGATTTATCAGCAAGGAAGATGGCTCTATTGGCTGAATTGAAGGAAATCGATGCAGCCTTAACTCATGCTCAACAAGAAGAAAGCCAGCTACCCAATGCCATCAAAACCCTTCAGTAAGAAAGAGATATGCAGGCTCGCAAAGCTTTGGCCATGAAGAAAAAACTCAAGCCTGTGGAGGGTACTGCCGATGACGATATCAAAGAAATGGAGGAAGCCGAGCAGATTCGCCTGCGTGCGATATTAGCTATCCAATCCTTGTTGAACTTGTAATCTTGTTTATTGTATCGGCACTTTACGAGACATTGACATCCTTGCATAATTCCAACTGATAGGACTGTTATCGGCACTTATACTTTTATGCATCCATCCAGATACTAGGGTAATATTTCTTTAAATATTTTCCATTTAATGCTCTAGGAAACACAACCCCTTTGAGGGTTTCTAGAATATATGCGTTACCAGGAACAGACTGATTTATCCGATATGGACCTTCCCAATTAGGAGACCACTTTCCAAACTTTGAACTTTTAGTCCCAATCGGTAAAACCAATTTCCAGACCAGATCTCCATCGGCAAACTCCTTTATCTTCACCTTCTTATCATACCATCTGGCTACTCTTTTCTTATTTTCTTCGATGCTAACTAAAGCCCTTAACCGACGACCCGCCACATCTTCCAACTCATCCTTCATAAGAGTATTATAATCGTCGGCTGTCAGCTGATCTTGAGAACGTATTCGCCTAGAGCCAACTTTAATTTCCCAAGGCAATACTGCATCGTGTCCATATACTAACTGATAAGGCGTTACTTTGGTTGCACCATGACATGACATCCGATATGACCACAAGGCTTCATTTAATACTATATGCCACCTCCTAGGATTTTCTTCAATTTTGCGCTTAATGAGTTTGATGATCCCTTTGTTAGAAGCCTCAGCTTGACCATTAGCTTGAGCATAATATGGAGAAGAATTTAAAACTTTAATTCCCATACCTACAGCAAACTCATCAAATTCTCCTGATGTAAACATAGTGCCCTGATCGGTAGTGATAGTCTGAGGAATACCAAATCGGTAAACAATATGCTCTTTCACAAAATCAATCATATTAACCGATGTCACCTTTTTCAAAGGAATTGCCTCAACCCATTTTGTGAAATAATCGGTAGCAACCAGAATAAATTTATGTCCCTTACTCGATCGTGGATAAATCTGACCAATGAGATCAGTAGCCCATCCCCGGAACGGCCATGGTTTGATTATAGGGTTCATAGCCGATGCAGGCGCTCTTTGAATATTACCAAACTTCTGACATCCCTGACATCCTTTAAAATATTTAAAACAATCTTCAAGAATAGTCGGCCAGTAGTATCCATTCCTTCTGATCATCCACTTCATCTTGAAAGCCGATTGATGCGCACCACACACTCCTTCATGAATTTCACCCATCAAAGTTTTCGATTCATCACTGCCAACACATCTGAGTAAAACTCCATCTATAGTTCGATAATATAATTCATCATCGAGGAGCACATACTTGGTAGCTTGGAACCTTATACATCTTTCAACCTTTTTATATGGATCCTTTAAATAATCGACAATCTCCTTTCTCCAGTCATCGGTATTAACTGCCGATGTTAGCACTTTCTAAATAAGTTGATACCCTGAAGCATGCTGAGCTAGTCGATTAGCTTCCTCATTATGCAATCGAGAGATATGTTCAAGACGAAAATCTCTAAATCCTTTCAACAATTACAAACATTTTTCATAATATGAAATCAAAGCTTCACTTCGGCATTCATAAAGTCCAGCCAATTGATTTATAACTAGCATAGAATCACCAAAGATTTCAACAGCATCGGCACGTATCTCCTTCAGTAATTCTAACCCTTTTACCAAGGCTTGGTATTCAGCCTAATTATTCGTCGACGTAGCAACAATCGGCAATGAAAACTCATACTTCCTTCCTTGAGGTGAAATTAACACAATACCGATACCTGCTCCTTCACCACATGTGGACCCATCGAAGAAAAGTGTCCAGGGAGCAACCTCCAAAGAGTCCACTAAATCATAATGCTGAGTGACAAAATCAGCCATCACTTGCCCTTTAACTGCCTTAGTTGATTCGTAACGTAGTTCAAATTCTGATAATGCTAAAATCCACTTGCCGATTCTACCACTTAATATCGGCATCGACAGCATATACTTGACTACATCGTCTTTGCATATGACCGTACATTCGGCAGATAACAAATAATGCCTTAATTTGACACACGAAAAGTATAAACATAGACATAACTTTTCGATGGCCGAATACCTCGTCTCAGCATCCACTAGTCTTCTGCTCAAATAATAAATAACACGTTTTTCCCTTCAAATTCTTGAATAAGAGCTGAACCGATAACTGTATCATTAGTTGATAAATATAACCTGAAAGGCTTCCCGTGTTGAGGTGGAACTAGCACTGGAGGATTTGTTAAATATTTCTTAATTTCATCGAGGGCTAACTGCTGCTCAGCTCCCCATACAAATTCCTGATCGGCTTTCAATTTAAGTAATGGACTGAAAGCCTTGATCTTACCCGACAGATTAGATATGAATCTTCTAATGAAATTAATCTTACCGATCAACGATTGTAATTCAGTCTTATTGGCAGGAGCAACCACCTTGCTAATTGCATCAATAGACTTCCTACTGATTTCGATGCCCCGCTGATGCACCATAAAACCCAAGAATTGACCTGCCGATACACCAAATGCACATTTATTAGGATTCATCTTCAATCCATGCTTCCTTGTGCACTCCAATATCTTTCGTAGATCGGCTAGATGTTTTGTGATATCTTCAGACTTAATCACCACATCATCAATGTAGATCTCCACCAATGTGCCGATGTATTCATGAAAAATAAAGTTCATAGCTCTTTGATAAGTAGCACCGGCATTTTTCAAGCCAAACGTCATGACTACCCACTCAAACAACCCTACATGACCTGGACATCTGAAAGCAGTCTTGGGAATATCTTCTTCAGCCATGAATATTTGATTGTAGCCTGCATTACTATCCATAAAGCTGATAATTTGATGTCTGGCTGCAGCATCAATCAATAAATCAGCAATCGGCATTGGATAGCCATCCATCGGTGTGGCTCTGTTGAGATTCCTGAAATCAATACAAACACAAAGTTTTCCATTTTTCTTATAAACAGGAACCACATTAGAGATCCATTCTGCATATCGACACTGCCGAATAAACTTTGCCTCAATTAATTTAGTTATTTCGGCCTTAATATCAGGAAGTATATTAGGGTTGCATCAGCGCGCTGGCTGCTGATGTGGCCGAAATCCAGATTTGATAGGTAACCGATGTTCAACTACCGATCGATCTAACCCATGCATCTCAGTATAATCCCAAGCAAAACAATCTTTATACTCTTTTAACACATCAATTATTTGCTGCTTACACTTGGAATCTAACTTAGCACTAATAAAAGTAGGTCTTGGCCTATCGCCATCACCGATATCTACTTCTACTAAATCATCTGCCGATGTGAACCCTTGACCTAATTTTCCATCATCGGCAAACCTATCCATTAAAACTCTTCTTCAGAATCGACTGCTTGGATCGGTGGAATTTCATAATCAGCAACTCTAAGGAACTCTTTTTCCCAAGCTTCTCCTGATATGCATTTAGTTCGCTCATAAGTATCTGACTCTGCCGATGCGATGATATAAGAAGAATCACCAGGGACAACCTCAATCTTATCCCCAATCCACTGTACGAGGCATTGATGCATTGTAGAAGGAACACAACAATTAGCATGAATCCAATCCCTCCCTAGAAGCAGATTATATGCACCCTTGCCGTTAATAACAAAGAACGTCGTCGGCAAGGTTTTGCTGCCGATGATCAATTCAACACATACTGTCCCTTTAGCCGGTGACACATTGCCTTTAAAATCTTTCAGCATCATATCGGTTTTGGTCAAGTCTTGATCTCCCTTACCAAGTTTCCGATACATCACATAAGGCATAATATTAATCACAGCCCCTCCATCAATAAGTACCTTAGACACAGGCTGCCCATCAACTCTGCCCTTCACAAACAAAGCCTTAAGATGCTGTCTCTCGTCATCGGTAGGTTTCTCAAAAACAGCCATCATTGGATCTAGTGTCAACTGAGCTACTTGATCAGAGAGAACAACTTCTTCCTCATTATCAGATAGTGCCAAAAATTCCATCGGCAACATGAATACCATATTAACATCTGCCGATGGACCCTTATTTTTGTGTTTTACCTGCCACTGCTGATGACTGGACCTCTCATTAGAGGAATTTTCCTCTTGGTATAAATCCTCCTGACGCTCACGTTGCATCCTCCTTCTCTGTGTCTTTGTTAGACCCTCCGGGCACCATTGAGGAAACTTGGTTTTCCAAACCGGCTGATAACAGGTCCTAGTTGATTCTACACGGCATATATTAGGGTCCCTGTAGAATATTTCCTCATCGGGAACTCTTGCATTTGCCATTTCCTCAAGCTCGTCTTGATTCCTTGGAAAATATCCAGCGCGTTTACCAAGCCTTTCATGTACACTAAGTCTGCCCCCTAGCCGATCATGTACTGATGCTCTGCTTCTGATCGGCTCATTAATAAATAAACCCTGATTGCCAGGTTGAAATCTTCTTTCTGACCAATTGATCCCATAATAACCATTGCACTTAGGGCAATTTTCAACAGTTGGCAATTTAATACCTTCTTCCCAGCAATGGATAAAAAATGGGCACCTCCAATGATCTTTATGCCGATGCCATTCTTCCCGACGTCTTTCTTCTTGCTGTTGTCGATATCGATCATTACGCTGACGCCAACCCTCCTGCTGCCTTCGATGAGTAATCACAATGCCAGGTCGAGGAGGTTTTTTGGAACTACTGCTTTCTCCCAGCAAACCCTTACTTTTTGCATCATCGGTAGTTATCCGATGTTGGGGATCCACTGATTCGTTTTTCTCAGCAGCCTCGGACGTCAATACCTTGGTCTTCCCTTTGGCCTCCAACGTATTTGCTAGAAAAGGGTGTTGATCAATTTTCATCGGCCTCTGGGCATTGGAAGTACCAAACTTAATTCTCCCAGATTCAATAGCCGATTGTAACTGTTGCCTGAACACCTTGCACTCATTTGTACTGTGTGAAGTTGCATTGTGCCATTTGCAGTACAAGATCTTCTTCAACTCTTCTGCTGATGGGATCACATGATTAGGTGACAGCTTAATTTGGCCCTCTTGAAGCAGAAGATCAAATATTTTGTCAGCCTTGGTGATATCAAAGGTAAACTTTTCTAGCTCTTTTTGACCAAAGGGACAAGATATCGGCTTTTTATTCTTAACCCACTCAGCTAAGCCGATAACTGGTTCTTCATCAGAATCAGAATCTCCTACTTCTTCAACAAATGATACCTTTTTACTCCAATTCTTTTTAGGTTCAAAAACCCTAGTATCTTGATCGGAGATCCTTTGCACAAGATGACTGAGGCTTTCAAATTCCTGAGAAGCATATCTGTCTTTAAGATGTGGCAATAACCCTTGGAAAGCCAGATCGGCAAGCTGCCGATCATCCAGCACCAAACTGTAGCACTTATTTTTTACATCTCGTAGTCTTTGCACAAAGCTCTCTACCGATTCATCATTGCGCTGTCTCAATTTTACTAAATCGGTAAGCTTCTTTTCATGGATTCCAGCAAAGAAATACTTATGAAATTGTTTTTCTAGATCAGCTCAGGTAATAATAGAATTTGGTGGTAATGAAATGAACCACGTAAATGCCGATGCAGACAAAGATGATGAAAATAATCGAACTCTTAATTCATCTCTGCTAGCTGCCTCTCCACATTGAATAATGAAGCGATTGACGTGTTCCATTGTTGATGTGTCATCCTGCCCGGAGAATTTAGTGAAATCTGGTACCTTGTACCGATTTGGGAGAGGAATTAAATCATATGCAGGAGGATATGGAGTCCGATAAGAATAAGTATTGACCTTGGGCTTTATCCAAAACTGGTCCTTCATAATTTCTGCTATCCTATCGGTCCAAAAAGCATCAGCCTCCTGATGACGAACTGGCTGAATTTCTATAGGAAGTGCCTGTTGATATCCCTCCACATATCTTTGTGGCCCACGATCTCCAGCAATCAGCATATTCGCCGTTACTTGTGGTCCATTAACCTGTTGGAAAGGATTCATCGGCTGTGCTACCGATGCTTGATTCTGGACACCAGCTTGCATATAACCCTATTGAATCCCTGCAATTTGTTGATTTTGCTGAACTGTATGTTGAACAGGTAACTGTCCTGACCAACCATTATTAGAACCCATCGGTACAAAACTTACTGATGGCTGGTAATTTGCTGACATTGTTGGATAATTATAACCAGCTTGAGGCATAAACTGAACCCCAGTTTGACTCATAACAGGAGCTTTCTGCTGCATCGGCAGTAAACTTGTCGATGGATTTGAACTGGGCGTTTGAACCAAAGGCATCTGGAAACCCCCTGGAGTTGGTTGCACAGTAGTTGCTGTGGCATATTGAGGCGCTTGGGCCATCGACGAAACAGCCGATGGTATAGGAGCTTTTCCTACTGCGTCAAACACTTGAGGTAATCCAGGATTGAAAGCAGATGACTCCGGAGGCATACCATATCCCCACCAATTAGTAGGAATCTGGCTATTCTGAGACACAGGGCCTGATATAGCTGATGCCGATAGATCTATACTAAGCTGAATTCGTCCTCCTGGTAGTACCGGATCTGATCGTATCGGTGTAGATTGAATATTAGGTAAGCCTGCCGATACTGGAGAAGAAGTAACTTCTATACCCACAACGGCCAAGGGAGTTGATGGAGTATTGACAGATGCCGGCTCTGGTTGGTGATAGGCAGGCCCAACATAATGCGGTGACGTTTGTCCTTCTTTGAGAGTTCGAACCATAGCATTATGAACAGTATTGGACAACACATTAGAATGATTAATCAAAGCATGATTTACTATAGAATTAACCATCTCTTGGAGTTTACCAGGATTGGAGTCAAAGGTAACCTGCCGAGGCAACGACAAATCTTGCTTCTGGATGACTTGTCCACTCTTGTTCAGGCTAAACGATTTCAGACAAAGCTGCCTGTATTCTTCTACGGCCTTTTCCATAGCCTGCCTCTGCTCTTCCTTAAGATCTTCTTCTGATACCGCGATAATGTTCCCCGCATCGATCTCGGAATTGAACATATTGATCAGATTGATTGGTCCCACCGGGCGTGCCAAAAGATGTGTTGATGCAAAAGTGGATCTGCAAACACAAAGGGCTAATACCCGAATCGGTATCCAAGGCGTGCCAGTCGATTTGACCTGTTAATCGACAAGGATGAAGATACGAGCACTTTGGTCCTAACAACAGCGATACGCCCGGAAGTCACGGCCAAGAGGTACTCACGCGGAACTCGAGGATCGCCGAAGGTCGCACTGAAGCGATGCAGCTCGCCGAATCAATGAGAACTCGTAAAGAGAAAATAATGCAAATTGATAAAGTCGCCGAAAAGTAAGTAGATGCAAATAGGAGTAAAAATTGGTTTTGATATTGATTGATATCTCCAATTACATTGCCCCTCACTCCATATTTATACCCTGATCTAAAGAGACACAACCAAATACGACTAGGACACCAAGCCCATATCTAAGGAAACACGTGACTCTTACATGAATCATACTCTAACAAATATAGAAAAGGAAATCAACTCCTATCTATTTCCCTGTCCGCCTCAATTACGATGGAAATCTCACCGTCCTCCTTCCCATCGGCATACCCCCTGTTTCATCGGCAATAGTCTTTAAGTCTTCCCTCATCAGCATACTCCTTATTTCATCGGCAGTAGCCCTCAAGTCTTCCTTCATCAGCATACTTCTTATTTCATCGGCAGTAGTCCTCAAGTCTTCCCTCATCGGCATCGACAATGACACCTTCAACCTCATCGGCAACGCCCGAGTCTAAATCAACATCTCCATTGACCATCACCAGCTATCGGCAACCATCTTTACAAGCTGGCTTTCATCGGCTATCAAAGTATACAGTAATTTTCCTCTTGCCGATTAGTCCACTTCGATCATTTTGACATGTGCAAAAAACGGTGTCAATAGGTTTTTCTTCATCAACAAACGACATCACGGTTTCTTGTCACGGTGCATCAAGCCGAGCACGATCCTACCTCCCGCAACGAGCTCCATCCTGCTCACTGGATCTTTGCCAGGATCTACGTCAAGAAGCAAGGGCCACAAGATGAATCAATCTGTAAACGATCAAGCTTGTTTCCAGGCTGCCGCCGCCACTGAAGATGCCTGGGTTGAGATGTCGTCGATTCGTCGTCACCCTTCGGCGACACTCTCCAACAGCCCGGGCCCATCGTCTCAAGATATGTTTCGCCTCCAAGCTAGCTGATTACAAACTCTCCGGAATCCTGAATGTGCATGGACTACTTGTCATCAAGTACTGCACGCACACCATGTTGACGTGAGCAACCAATCAGAGAGGAACATGCACACCAATCAGATAGGAACGTGCATGTATGAGATGGTTTTCTCGGCTGCTTATTTGCGTTCGGCGGAACCAACTCCGACTCCGCTTGCCAAGTTCGACTACGATGGAGCCTATCAACCGAGCCGAGGCCTTGGCAGTGTTTGCTCACTTGGGCCTGCCTTTCCTACTTCTCGCACACATACGCACATGCACCAATCGGGCGGGCAATGAGTCCGTGCATACATGCAAGCCAATGGCAAGCAAGGAAGATGAACAAGTGATTACGTGTCTTTGAAGCAATCAATAGCACATGCATACGCATCTATAGGATCTAACCATCCAAGGTGTACACAATTTTCTCGGCCATACAAATAAGCAACAGTCTTGAAGGACTCCGCGTACTTCTCCTACTCCAAATATGAGGGCCTTTGGATGATCTACAAAGCATATACATGTGCTAATTAATTAGCCTTCATGCATGTGCATATATACAGCAGCCGATCGGCGACGTCCGAAGCTAAGTCAATACTCATTTATTTTCTAATCTAATATCCTATGACATAGTATGTCTTCAGATGTCTCCACTTACGCGTGATATATTTTTGGCAAGAGCTGCGCAACCATCATGGGCATACACCAAAAGAAGCGTCCGAGCTGTTTAAATTAGCCGCGTCGAGCCATCAACCGAGCCGCTGAGCAGCTCCGTCGAACTCCAACCACATCGACCGCGACCACGTTGACCATGTCCCGAGCGGCTCCACCAAGCTCCGACCACCAGACCACGTCAACCACATCCCGAGCGGCTCCGCCGAGCTCCGACCACCAGACCACGTCAACCACGTCCCGAGCGGCTCCACCGAGCTCTGACCACCAGACCACGTCCCGAGCGGCTCCGCCGAGCTCCGACCACATCGACTACCAGACCACGTCGCAATGATGATCGCCGCGAAAAACGGTGCTACGACAATCGCGACCACCGTCGTGATGACAAGTCGGAAAGCTCGAGGATCGGACAACTTCATCGCCACCGACCAGATTTCTATCTAAAGATAAGTACACTTCTAATATTTATATTTAATATAATTTTCATTACAACGTTTCTCCACAACATCCTCATCATGATTATTCTTCAAATAACGTTTGTCCATGTATTCCATCTTGAATATAACATGCATCTATACTTAATGCAAATCATCGACCAGTCTTGTTGACGCTTGGACGCCTCCAGAGACGGCCCTATCTCCGGCTCCTCCCTACACGTGCACGAGCGTCTGCCCTCTGCGTTATGGGTGGTTGGCAGTGGCTCCTTAGCGACGCTTTGTTCTTTCTACACGTGCACGGGCTCCGCGCCCCGCGTTATGGTTAACGGGCTAGCTAGGGCTGGAGACTTAGCTACATACTAACTGGTCGGACGGTTTATATTAAGTATAAACACAAACTTCACATTAACACTGATGTTTACAAAGCACCAACTGCTTTATCACATCATGCTCATTTACAAATGACTGCTGAGCATCATTTTCTCCATAATTTATTACTTTTTACATCATATACTACTATTCTACATATTTATATTGCAGGAATTTCGAGCTATGCTCGGGGACTTCGAGGACTTCGTCGCTCGCTCCTCGACCTGTGCTCGGGGACTGTCTGCCTCGATCACTCTCCGACCATGGCTCGGAGACTTCGTCGCTCGCTCCTCGACCTGTGCTCGGGGACTGCCTCGACCACTCTCCGACCACGGCTCGGGGACTTTGTCGCTCGCTCCTCGACCTGTGCTCGGGGACTGCCTGCCTCGATCACTCTCCGACCATGGCTCAAAGACTTCGTCGTTTGCTCCTTGACCTGTGCTCGGGGACTGCCTCGACCACTCTCCAACCACGACTCGGGGACTTCGTCGCTCGCTCCTCGACCTGTGCTTGGGGACTGCCTCGACCACTCTCCGACCACGGCTCGAGGACTTCGTCGCTCGCTCCTCGACCTATGCTCGGGGACTGCCCCGACCACTCTCCGACCATGGCTCTAGGACTTTGCATCTTGCTCCTCGACCTATGCTCGGGGACTGCCCCGACCACTCTCCGACCACGGCTCGGGGACTTTGCATCTCGCTCCTCGACCATAGCTCGGGGACTACCTCGACCACTCTTCGACCACGGCTCGGGGACTTTGCGTCTCGACTACATGTGACTAGCAACTCGCATACAGTTGGGATATTTTTTTCTCACTTAGACCTTGCTACAAGGCTCATACCTCGCCTTCCAGCAAGCTCGGAGACTACATCGGTACGATGCACCGGCCGGTGCATCTCGTATTGCTTGTTCGACAATTGGGTTCTCAACTTAACTGGGAATTCTTTTTAGACCCTGGCACCACGTGCCTACGTCACCTACTACCAGGCTCGGGGACTAAGTGGGCACACTTCACCTTGTGGTGAATGTGTTTGTTTTTCGACCTCTACGCCTCTGATGATCAAGGACGCTACGCTTCAAGACGCACTTACATTTCTTTTCAGAAATACAAGTGGGCACACTTCCCAGGACGGAAATCTTTTTCTTTCTTCTTAAGAGCACCATACATTCTTCGGACAACCTACTTCTCCGGCGACAATGGTGGTCGGAGATGTCAAGAACTCAAGCCTCACTGTTTGGAGAAGGTTAAAATGGCATGTCGCATCAGAATACATGGCGCTCGGGGGCTAGCTGTGGGGGATATACCCCCGGGTACCACAAGATGGTACATGGGCCGCACCATCCGAGGTGGCCTGGCCCGTGAGATCAAGGCGTACATGGCAAGATTACAAGTTGTACTAGATATTGTAATAGTACCAAATAGGATACTTTATTTGTAACCCTCCTCCTCCAGAGTATATAAGGAGAGGCAGGGGTCCCCCTCAGGGACAGATCATACAGTATACATCTCAATACAATACACCAAAGACATAGGACATAGGGTATTACGTCGACTAGACGGCCTAAACCTGTCTAAATCGCTGTCTCTGCGCCTTGTGTCACCATCTGGTTCTAGATCACATGCATCCTACCGACAATCTACCACCACGGGCACCCCCCTCGGTGGACTGCCGACCATATTTCATCGACAAGGTCATACCATGAAAATTGTTAATAGTTGTACTTTAGTATGAGTTGTGGACTTCACTGATGGATCTTTGTTGGATTATTTTCCTCTTCAGTGATCTCATTACTAAGGAAGCTCTCATCGTACTACACTGACAAAATAGAGGAGGCCCACAACAAGAGGAACGCACTGGCCAGCCTCATGGAGGATGTCATTTTGGAGATCCTCCATCGCCTCCTCAATCGCTCCTTGTTCTGCTGCAAATATGGCTGTCGCTCCTAGAAAGACCTCATCTTGGACCCCAACAACCATAAGAAGCTGCCCTAGACTGTGGTTGGCTTCTTCTATGATAGTGAGAATGGCAATCGAAACTTCACCAGCATCCCCCGTAGTGTATGCCTCCGCTCCTTGGAATTCTTACCCTTCAACATTGACAATGTAGCTCTCTCAGATTGCTGCAATGGCCTTATCCTATGCTGGTGCCTTGGTGCTGATGGATACCGCTATGTTGTCTGCAATCCAATGACCCAAAAGTTTAAAATTCTGCCACCTAGCACCCATGATGTTGGCCATGCTGTTGGTGAGGCTCACTTGATGTTTGATCCGACAGTCTCCTCACACTTCCATGTGATTGAATATGTGGATGTCAACGTTGTGTGCATAGGTGTGGAGATCTACTCATCTAAATTGTAGCATGGATCTATATGGAATCTGAATGGGGTGAGCATACTGATGTGACATTTTACAGACAACCAAGTGTGTTTCTTAATGGCTGTCTGCACATTTGGGGCATTCTGGGAGGTACTCTATGATATGGGCAATACCCTACGCGGAGCAGTACTCTGTAGCCATCCTAACATTTTATAGTGGCATGAACAGTGTTGTAGGCACCTACCATTATCTAGTATCCACTGGTATGGGCAATAAGGCTCAGTAAACATGGACAACAAGGCTCGATAGCATACGCACCCTTTCCCTCTGACTTGTAAAGTTGTTCCCTTCATCTATAAAAGGGGATGTGCTTCCTCCAGCAAAGGGGACCGACTCTTGATGGATAAGTTGAACACACTCGACATGACATACACAGCTGAGCAGCGACCAAGCTCTCAGCAACCTCTTTGATCATATCAGAGACTTGGGACTCGTCCCTCTCTTGACTATTTTGTACCCCTACTACGAACCATTTTTGGTACTAATAACACGAGCAACAGCAGCAAACTGGACGTAAGGATGTTCTGCCCGAACCAGTATAATCCTCGTGTCCTTTAGTGCACCATCCGGGCCTAACGCGCAATAATCACAAATTTACTAGCCGGTGTTTGTTCGAAACACCAACAGTTGGCGCACTAGGTAGGGGACCTTTGCGCGTTCCAAATCAGGCCTCAGATGGCTAACCATGCAATCAATTGGGTCCTAGGCGCACACGTGCATTTCGGTGACCTCGACTTCATTGTCACACTGGGAGGAGAGTTGGCACTGGCCCACACGGCCGTCCAGTCTCTCCCCTCCACCAACTCCAGCTACTGGAGGCTTGAGGGCCAGCCCGGCGTCTCCCTTGGACCCTAGCCGTCCAGGGAGGCCCCACACCATATCACCCTCTCTCTAGAACGCTTCACTCGGTGCACCTCGACGGTGTTTCCGTTTGGTCTCTGCAACACCGCGACGACCGTAAGCCACCTTGTGGCCCGGCGCGCGATCCCGTTTCCCATGAACAACGAGTTCATGGGGATGATCGAAAGCATCACCGAATCCCTCCACGGCCTCCTCGCAGAAGACTCTAGGTTGGACCCGGGTTCTGACTCCGGTAGGGGGAGCCATCATCCCTTCTGGGAATGCTTCATGGCAGAAACCTCCGAGGGACACGTCAAAAGTGCCTCCGAGGAGGAGGTCACCCCAGTGGGCAACCTTGGCGATGGAGTCAAAGGAGGAGCGGTGGCCCCACCTCACATCGGGGTGGAGTGGCTGGAAGCCCGAAAGCAGGAAATAGACAAATTCGGACAACAGCTTGTTCGAGAGTACAAGAAGATCGACGAGGAGATCAGGCGCCACGGAGATGGAGGGCGCGCACGCACCATGGCCCGCGATGTGAACCAAAGGATCATCACCGATGATGAAACCCTTCCCCTCTTTGCTCATGAGAGCCAGAACATCGCCGCTGCGATGGCCTTGCTTCATGGCCTTCCAGAGGCTGCCACACCCGAAGATCACTGGGTCCACCATGAGATTCGCACACTCCTTGAGCGTACGAAAGCACAGCAAGCCAAGAGCTCGATGTCTCAGCGACATGAGCCCAACGCCAGCCAGTGTACCCCCTCACTATGTCTCGCCAAAGACACGTCTGTCCACCAAGCGCCACAAGGTGGCGGGCAGCGCGCAGCGGTCCCAGTACATCAACGGCTCAGCCACAACTGCGACGCACACAGCACCATCGATGCTCGCAAGCGCACCCACAGTGACCCAAGGGAAGGAGCCCACCATGGCTATCATCCTCGATGCAGCGAATGCTACGACAACGGCGAGGACCGGAGCCTGAGCCCTGGCCTGCCAGGCCCCTAGGCCTTCGATCGTCACATCCTCAATGCTCCGTTCGCACCAAGGTATCGACCAGCTACCAACATCCCTAAGTACTCCAGGGAGACAAACCCCAGACTTTGGCTTGAAGACTATCGACTTGCCTATCAAGCCGGTGGTGCAGATAATGATGACTTCATTATCCACAACCTTTCACTGTTCCTTGCCGATTTGGCACGAGCATGGTTGGAGCACCTTCCGTCCGATGCCATCTAGGATTGGGTGGACCTAAGGGAGATCTTTGTGGGGAACTTTTAGGGCACGTACAAATGTCCTAGGAACCCCTAGGACCTCAAGAACTATCGCTAGAAGGCCAGCAAAACCCTCCACGGGTACATCCGACACTTCTCCCGATAGTGCAATGAGCTCCCTAACATCGCCAACGCCGACGTAATAGGAGCCTTCCTATCTAGGACAACCTATGAGTCTTTGGTTCACAAGCTAGGACACAAGGGCCCATGGACCACCAAGGAGCTCCTAGACATCACCACCAGCCACGCCTTGGGAGAGGAGGAGGTTGGAGCAATCTTTGACTGTTCCGACAGCAAGGCAAGGCAGGACGAGGGTGCCAGCGAAGGCACCTCCAATCATTTCACCAAAAGAAAAACATGAAGCAACGGCACGAGGACCCACTCGTGGCTGCTGCTGATCGCAAGGGTGGTCGGAAGCCCATGGAGGGCGCTCTGAACCACTTTGAGAAAATGCTCGAGGGGCCATGCCTAAACCACGCCTTCCCCATAAAGCATCTGCTCAAGGATTGCGGCCTCATGCACAAGTTCTTGGTCGAGAGCACCAATAAGGGGGAGCAGGGGAAGGAACCTGCCCCCACTGCTAATGACGTCGAGGAGAAGGACGATGGCTTTCCAATGCCGGATGGCTGCCTCATGATCTTCGGAGGCTCAATGGCCTACGACTCCAAATGTTGTTAGAAGGTCGCACGCCGCCAAGTCTACATGGCCCAGCCGGCCACACCTCTCTTCCTCCGGTGGTCAAAGGCCACCATAACCTTTGATCAGGCTGACCATCCGAACGCCATCCCACATCCAGGAAGGTATCCGCTTGTCGTCGACCCGATCGTCGGCCCAAAGCCCCTCACCAAAGTTCTGATGGATGGAGGCAGTGGCCTCAACATCATATATGCGAAGCGCTCAATGTAATGGGAGTCGACCAAACGCACCTCCGCCCAGTCCGAGCAGCTTTCCGCGGCGTCATCCCTAGAAAGCAGGCCACGCCACTCGGACAGATCGATCTGCCTATTACCTTTGGGGATCAGTCCAACTATAGGACTGAGACCCTCACCTTCGATGTGGTAGGGTTCCCCAAAACTTTCCACGCCATCTTGGGATGACCATGCTATGCAAAGTTCATGGTCGTCCACAACTAAACATACCTCAAGCTGAAGATGCCAGGCCCACATGGGGTCATCACCATCGGCACCTCCTTCCAGCGAGCTTACGAGTGCGAAGTAGAGTGCTGCGGCCATGCCACAGCAATCGTAGCCTCCGGGGAACTCGTTGCCCTCAGGGAGGAGATCGTCGAAGAAGTGCTCGATGGAAAGAGGTCGTCTAGGTCGTTCAAGTTGGCAGAGGGCTCCAAAGAGGTCCTCATAGACCCCAGCAGCTCCAAGGGTAAAATGGTACGCATAGGTACCACGCTCTCCTCCAAATAGGAAAGCGCGCTCGTTGACTTCCTCCGCGACAACAAAGACATCTTTGTGTGGAAACCCTCGGATATGCCAGGCATCCCGAGGAAGGTCACCGAGCATACCCTGAAAATTCACCCAGACTCCAAGCCGATGAAAGCACAGGGCCATCAGTGAAGAGATAGCAAAACTACTTGCCACCGGATTCATCAGGGAAGTTCACCACCCAGAGTGGTTAGCAAATCCTATTCTTGTACAAAAAAGAGCAGGAAATGGAGGATGTGTGTTGACTACACTAGTCTCAACAAGGCATGTCCAAAAGACTCATTTCCTTTACCACACATCGACCAAATAGTCAATTCCACCTCGGGGTGCGAAATCCTTTGCTTCCTTGACGCATACTCTGGCTATCACCAAATCACAATGAAAGAGTCTGACCAACTCGTGACATCTTTTATCACCTCCTTCGAACCATACTGCTACGTCTCAATGCCGTTTGGTCTAAAAAATGCTGGGGCCACTTACCAGCGATGTATGCTCAATTGCTTCGGGGACCTCATTGGGTGGACCGTTGAGATCTACGTCAATGACATCATAGTTAAGTCCAAATGGGCTGACCACCTTGTTGCTGATCTTAAGCAAACCTTTGCGAAACTCCGGGCAAATTGCATCAAACTCAATTCCGAGAAATGTGTTTTCGGGGTCCTAAGGGGCATGCTGCTCGGCTTCATCGTATACGAGTGTGGCATCAAAGCCAACTCGGAGAAAATCTCAGCCATCACAAGGATGGGTCCAATCTAGAACATAAAGGGGGTTCAACGGGTCGTAGGGTGCCTTGTCACCCTCAGCCCATTCATCTCATGCCTTGGCGAATAAGGACTCCCCCTTTATCAACTCCTCAAGAAAGCCGACCGCTTCGAGTGGACAGCCGAGGCCCAGGAGGCGCTTGACATGGTCAAGCTGCTTCTAACAAAACCCCTGGCCTAGTCCCTCCAAGTGACGGAGAATCCCTCTTGCTATACATAGTGGTTAGCGCTGCCCTAGTAGTAGAATGGGAAGAAGAGGGGCATGCCCTCGAGGTCTAGCGCCTGATGTACTTCATCAACAAGGTACTTTCCAACTCCAAAACTTGCTACTCCCAAATCCAGAAGCTCCTATATGCCATCCTCATCACCAAAAGAAAGCTACGCCATTACTTCGAGTCACACCCTATGATAGTAGTGACGCCATTCCCCCTCGGCGAGGTTGTCCATAGCCAGGATGCCACAGGAAGAACCGCTAAATGGGCACTCGAGCTAGTGGATCAAGGCATTAGGTATGCACCTCGAATAGCGATCAAGTCCTAGGTGCTGGCTGACTTCATCGTAGAGTGGACCAAGGTCCAGATGCCACTAGCGGTCGTTGATCAAGAGTGCTGGACGATGTATTTCGACAGGTCACTGATGAAGAAGGGCATCGGTGTGGGGCTGGTCTTCATATCACCCCTTAGGGTCCGCATGAGGTATATGGTTCGGCTCTATTTTCCCTCATCAAATAATGTGGTCGAATACGAGGCACTCGTTAACGGCCTACGTATCGCCATCGAGCTGGGCATCCAACGCCTCAACATTCAGGGTGACTCTCAGCTGGTCGTTAACCAAGTCATGAAGGAGTCTAGCTACCACGATACCAAGATGGCTGCATACTACCAAGAAGTCTGACTGCTGGAGGACAAGTTTGATAGCCTCGGACTTAATCACGTCCTGAGACGCCTCAATGAGGCGGCCGATGCACTCGCGAAGGCTACATCCGGTCGAGAGCCGATACCAATGGGCGTCTTTGCCAGCGACCAACACAAACCCTTAGTGTGCTACAAAGGCTTAGACCGGGCTGAGGATGTCCCGTCTGATCCAGCCCTAAGGGCTGACCCACCGGCTATTCCGTTCGACCCTGAGGTCATGGAGCTTGAAGAGGATCCGACTGTAGAGCCTGACCCCCCGAATGACTGGAGAACGCCCTACCTCGACTACCTCCTCCACGACATGCTGCCAACAAATAGGATGGAGGCCCGACGGCTTGCACGTCACGCCAAGTCCTTCGTCCTTGTAGAGGGCGAACTCTACAGACGGAGCCACACCAGGATCCTACAGCTCTGCATCCCTAGTGAACAGGGAAGACTTTTGCTGAGTGACATCCACGGTGGCGTCTACGGTCACCATGTCATGACGAGGACCTTGGTTGGAAACGCATTATGATAAGGCTTCTACTGGCCTACTGCAATAACTGACGCTGAGCAAATCGTATGCACCTACGAAGGGTGTCACTACTATGCTCGGCAAACTCACCTCCTAGCCCAGGCACTCCAGATGATCCCCATCATGTGGCCCTTCATGGTCTAGGGGCTCGACCTAGTTGGGCCACTCAAAAAGGCACCCATGGGCTTCACCCACCTGCTTGTCACCATAGACAAGTTTACAAAATGGATCGAAGCTCGACCAATCTCCACAATCAAATCTAAGCAAGCTGTACTGTTTTTCCTCAACATCATCCATTGCTTTGGAGTACCGAACCCTATCAATATAGACAACGACACGCAGTTCACCGGTAGGAAATTCATTTAATTCTGTGATGAACAACACATCTGGATCAATTAGGCGGGCATCGCACATCCCTAAACGAATGGGCAGGTCGAGCGCGCAAATGGCATGCTCTTGCAGGGCCTTAAGCCTAGGATCTTCAACCAGCTAAACAAGTTCGGTGCACGCTGGCTTGCCGAGCTCCTAGCGATGCTTTGGAGCCTAAGGACAACTCCCAGCTGGGCCACTGGCTACACACCTTTCTTCATGGTCTACGGTTCCGAGGCCGTTCTCCCGACGGACCTTGACTATGGAGCACCAAGAATCAGAGCCTATGACGAACAAGGGGCCGAAGCATCCCACCAAAACACCATGGACCAGCTAGACGAAGCCCATGACATCGCCCTCCTCCGTTCGGCCAAATACTAGCTAGCATTGCGACGGTACCACAACCGACGGGTGCGGGACCGAGCCTTCAATGTCGGGGACCTTGTCCTCTGACTCGTGCAGAGCAACAAGGACCGCCACAAGCTCTCCCCACCCTAGGAGGGGCCATATGTCATTGCAGAAGTACTCCGCCCAGGCACCTACAAGTTGAAAACCATCGATGGTGAGGTCTTCACCAACGCCTAGAACATTGAGCAGCTATGTCGTTTTTACCCTTAAATAAATACATACTTCTTCTTATCAGTTCTTGTCTTTACAAATCCTCGATCTTTAGTGACATCCGACCCCTACAAACTGCAAGGGGTCTGACCTCACACGGGGGCTGATACAAATGACACAAGTATGTTTATCTTGCAAACATTCTCTAAGTTCTCCACTCTTCCTGTAACAAGTCCTAAGGGCTAGGATTTCGGGAGCAAATTCTGAGTATAACTGGTAGGACTGTGGGAATCCCACGCCCTAGCGGCTACAACTTCTTTGCTCACTAGCGTAATCAGAACCAGTCCACCTGCACTTCTAGTTTTTTGCAACTTGAGCCATGGGAAGGGTCGAAGGGCACCAAAACCTCTTCTACAAAAAGAGGAAGCTGAAAAGCTGTTTGCCATAACAAAAGATGAAAATTTGTTCATTTTCGCACAAATTCATCGCTTACAAAGTGATTTCTTTACAAAAAGGACTGTTCACTTAGGGGCTCCCCCACAAACTTATGCAATTATAGCCTCTACCTAGCTTTGCTACGAGTACTACTGTGGCCGCCGCACCATGCTCTCCATCGCCAATGTCCGGGCATGTACATGGCCCAGTTCGTCTACTACGGCCGCCGCGCCACGCTCTCCATTAGCGACTTCCAACTGCCTTGTGGGATCCTCGAAGGCACCATCATCTGCAACATCGAGCACCATGCCGACAACTATGGTGTCCCTCCGCCGGGGCACCCATGGACTATGCATCATCATCAGCCGCAACCCCGACAGCGGCGCCTCTACCGGAGCATCCAGGGACTACACCATCATCATCAGCCACAACCTTGACAATGGCATCAGGGCAGGAAGCGCCTCCCACCCAAGAAAGGCTGCAACAGATGATGGCAAAGTCGACGATGCTCGACACCCTCCAGTGCCCCTCCTCCTTCGGCAGCGGCGACCCCTCCTTAGCATAAGCGACCCGCACCATCTCATCTACATTGGATGACCTCTAGCTCGACATCACGCTCCAAATTCACGAGCGGATCTGTGAGTTTTTCTCTCCCTGGCATTACCCTATCTAACTTAGGAACCGATCCATTTAGTGGAAATAAAGGAGAAGAGGTGGTGGCTCAGAGGCTGGCGAGGAGGTGGGACGAGAACTCTCCTCCTCCTATTTAAAGAAGGGGCTCAGCAGCTAAGGAAAGGCGAAAGGTTGGGACAAAAAACTCTCTGCCTTCCCTCTTCAATGCAAATGCAAAATCAATGCTGACAGAAATCTGAGGGGACATGATGGAGCCGGAGGGACGTGCACTGGTCGACAAGACATTGCCTGGTCAGGCGGAATGTCATCTGGGCATGGCCGGCCACTAATGCGCCCCGGGTGCAAGAACCAGGGCACGCTCGTATGCAGGAAACTCTCCGCTAACCCAGGCAGAACCATGGAACGACCCAACAACAGAACCCACCTCTAGGGGGAGCCCAACAAGCTGTCTGGGTTGATCAGACGGCCCAGGCAAAACAACGAATGAACGACCATTGAAAGATAAGCACCTCTGTTTACTTACTCTGAGTGTTAATTTCTTTACCGAACCTCCGACCTTGGTAACAGCAGAGGCACGGACATTGCTCGAGGGCTGCCAAGGGTGTCTATTTCTTTAGACACCCCCTTTGCCTAACCCTTCCTTACGTTTCAAACCAGAAGCATGGTGCGTGGGTATAAAAACTTTGAATACAATTGGATGAACCACTAGACCCAACGCCTCGACGGCTACAGTGTTCTTTGTTCACTAGCATAAGTCGAACTCACAGTTCCCCGCACCACAAGCCTTGGCTCCCACCTTCCCGAGAAGGGTTTGGGAGGGTCCCCTACAGAGCCTCCTTCGAGGAGAAGCTATCAGGTCAACCAAATCAATCGGGCGCCTTGAATCACCACCGAGCAACAAAAAACCAAAATCAATACTCTTATGTAGGTTACGCCCACCTCGTCACAAACATGGGCCCAAACCACACACAGACACATCTGTTTGGAGGTTCCCATTGCTCGTATCGCTAAGGTAACATTACCAAACCCCACTTT
Organism: Miscanthus floridulus; assembly: GCF_019320115.1. Taxonomy (NCBI): domain Eukaryota; kingdom Viridiplantae; phylum Streptophyta; class Magnoliopsida; order Poales; family Poaceae; genus Miscanthus; species Miscanthus floridulus. The sequence continues at coordinate 35,949,853 of NC_089587.1, forward strand.
CGTTTCAATTAAGTTATACATTAAAACCATACATCCGAGCATTGCATATGCAAACCTCTGCATCTCAACGCTTCGTGTCATGTCACGAGGCGACAGCCGCCTCATTCAATATGAGCGGTGACGAACCGAGGTTCGAAGGTCGGCCCGCAAAGGGCTCGAGGCCGCCTTGCATCAAACAGAGCCAGGGGAGAAAAATAGAGATGGGCCCTAACGGTCTTGCCCAACCCCGCTTAGAAGCGAACAGGGACGTCTCGACCTTTCTTGTTCGATTCTAACCTCGAGCCAAACCCATAGAATCTCCATCGAGGAGAGGCCGACGGGCCACCTAATCCTATCGAACAGCTCGAGCATCTGCCAGGAGGCGGGTTAGAAAGTAGTGAAATGCCACATGAGGGCTCTACCGATCCCATTAGCGAATGATGGACCTAGATTTCACACGAACATACCCGATAGCGAGCTCATTAAGCGCGACACTCGAGCCATCAAGGCAAGTGTCGTCGACTCAGCCCCTCTGATTGTGGAAACCGAGGATGGGGTAACGCATGAAAACATGGCTGACCCCCATTAGATCCTAAAGGGCTCAAGGGCTCGAGCCGGATTGAGAGACCGAGGTTCGAAGGCTGACCCGCGAAGGGTCCAGAGCCGCCCCGCGTCGAGCAACAGCCAGGGAAGAAAACACAGATGATCCTCGGTGGCCTTTGCCCAACCCACATTAAGGTGGGTAGGGTGATCTCAACCTTCTAGTTTAATCCAGCCCCTAGCTGAGCCCATAGAAACCCCATTGAGGGGGAATCTGTTGGAAGGTGGGGCAAGGAGCAACGGAATACCACCCAATGGCTTTGCCAACTCTGTCACAAAGCATTGGGATTAGATTCCACCCGAACATCCCCGTTAACAAGCTTAGGAAGCATGTCACTCGAGCCATCTAGGCAAGAAATGTCGCCTTAACCCCTCTAGTTGTGAAAACCCACTGATGGGGCAACAGTCACAAAACGAGCCGGCCCTTGACCGAATACCCACCACACATGGGGGCTCAGGGAAGGCCGGATCAGCAATAAGACCTAACGAACGGTCATGCAGCGATCGCTGAAATCCTAGGTAAGGGGAACGTACGAATACAAAACATAACTTCGCTTGCCTCGCTCCAGTCTCTAGCGACATTCGGCCCCAGCAACCACAAGGGGTCAGATCTCACTCGGGGGCTGATAAAGGTATGGGTCCCTCCTTTCCTTTTTCAAAAAGTGTTTACAACAGACCTCTTCCTTGCACCAAGACTGGCGGCAATATTTAGGGGAATAGATTGGTAAGACTGCAAAAGACCTACACCCAGATGGCTACAGTAACTTTGCTCACTAGCACAAATCAAAATTTCCCCTAAGCACCCTGGGCCCTATGGTCTTAACAAATGGAAGGGTCGATCATGTAATTCTCTTTTTTCGAAGCAAAAAGGGAGGAAGGTAAGACCAAACAAATAAAACAAAATAAAACAAAATTATGAAGCAAAAGCCACGAATCTGCTTTCGGACACAAAAGTACCGACACTTGGTTCACATATTATAGATAAGTGTTTATCAAACTAACTACTTCCGCGAAGGGAGAACCTCTTCTTTTAGCCTATTCGCTAGGTTCCGTGCAAGGGGAGCCACTGCCTTCTCCATCTCATCCAGCTTAGCATCTTCATAGATAGGCGCGAAGCCTTGGCTCATCGCCTCTAGGTTGATCTCCTAATCATAATGGGAATGGGAGACAGTGAAGGCTTGGGTGATCCCGGTGTGAAAGGCGTCCTCTTCAAGTTGGCCTACCCACGCCGTAATACTTGCAGCACGAGTCGCGAGCGAGCTAGTTCCCTTTGGTTGTGCCACCCATAGGTCATCGACGACCACCCCGACAGTGGCTAGCAGAAGGTCATACTTGTCACTCTCGGTCCGAAGGATCCCTCGCACCTCAGTAAACTCCTTGTCCAGCCTAGCTACGACGTCCTCGGCGTCCAACCTTCGGTTCACCATGGCTCCAAGATCTGCCCAGAGGGACTCAACCACCCGACGCTCCTCGTCACGCTCTCGGATGGCCCAGTCACGATCCTCATGGGCTATGCCACATTCCAAGCGAAGTCTTTCCTCGGTTCGACGTAGCTCATCCCGCTCCTAGCACAACCGGGTGATCACCTCGGCATCCCAGTCCACCCTCTACTGCAACACCGTGGACCTCTCCTCAGCTTTCAGCTTGAGGTCCTACTCCATCTCTAGCTCTGCCAAGAGCTCAACGGCCTGCTCACTAGCCGCAGCGTCCTTCTGGAGTAGCTCGTCCCTCTCCTTTCGGATCCTGATGGCCTCCTCCCTATCCAGCTTCACCTTCGCTGATAGATTCTCGAACATCCCATGAATCTCCTCCACGTCCTGACACGCCTCGGCCTCCTATTGCAGGGCGGCAGCTAGCTACGCTCCCACATCTCCTCATAGCCGGGCCTCCTTGGTAAGGCGGTCCCATTCCGTCTTTTGCTCATGAAGGAACCAGGACTTGTCCCGGCTACGAGCAACAATATTATGAAAAGAGGACCAGTATAAAAAAAACACGAAAATACAGAAATGCGTGAAGAAAGAAGAAAACAAGCGAGAAGATCAAGCACATACTCGGCTAGAAGGAACGAGGATTTCACGCAAGGCACCATTGGCCTCCCTCAAGGCACCCATCACCGTTGAGAGCCCGACATCAAGATTCTCCCGCTCCAAGCTCTCGGCAACATCGTCAAGCGAAAAAAGAACCAACACTAGGTCCTGAGCGGCCATCCACTAGACTAGTGGCTCACCACGCATGGGGGAGCGGCTGCCTCTTGACAATAGGGCCAAAGGCGGCTCCCTTCTGGTCCTCCCCACCACTGTCACAATGCCTGAAGACCCTCCGGCCATGTCCTTTTCCATCAAGCCCACCTCGGGCGTCGCAGCCTAGGCCGCTGGTGGCGTGGATTGTGCCGCTCCCTCGGGCACCGCGATGGCACCATCCGGCCCCGCTAGGTTTGCTATGGTCGTGGGCACCACCGCCTGGGTCTCCGGTGCCATGGACTGTGCTGCTCCCACAGACGCCATCGCGACTGCATCCGGATGCGCCTAGCTCATCGGGGTTGGGGACTGCCCGTCCGCGTCCCTCTCTGTCCTACCCACGTCGAACACCATCGTTTGAGCCACCAGAGGCATGAACTGTGTCGGCCCCTTAGACACCACCATGGCTACGTCCGATGGTTCCTGGCTGGGCGTGGTCATGACCACATCTGCCAACAATACTAGACTCCCGGTTGGCGAGATCGCATCCACCCTGGAAGACGCCACCTACTCGGGAACCACCAAGGGCACGGGCACCACCGGACCAGCCAACGAGGCCACAGCGTCAGTGTCACTCCTGCACAAAACAAGGGCGACGCCGGGCAGCATGATCCATCCTACCTGGAGGGCAAGGCTCTTCCTGGGTGCCAGCCCTAGAGAGCGGCCCATCCACAAGAATCTACATGAAGGTGAAGGACATAAGGTCAAAGCAGAAAAATAAAAAAAGAGGGGAAGAAAAATAGGGGAATTAGTGGCTTACTCTGACGCCTTTGGGAGGCGAGAACATTTTAGGGATGAACCTCCAACCCCCTCCGACCTATCTAGGTAGGCCCATTTCGAGCCTGCCCCCTGCTTTAGGGCGGTGGAGCTCGTCTCCCTTATCTCTGAGGGTGCGGCAACGGAGCCGCCCCTCTCTATCAATGCCTCGGGCAGGGCAGCGGCACTACCAGCCTCCGTCATCTTAGGGGCAGTGACAGGTTCGCTTCCCCCCATCCATCGATCCTCCACCAGCACCCCACATGAAGCGGCAAACTCTCCGGCTCCCACCGGCCCCGAGGACGGGCTAGAGGTTTGGCCCACCTTGGCTAACTTCACGGACTCGCTTCTCTCCATGTGGAATAGGAAGGGCCCCTACATGGACTAGTGGGCACTTGTCAGCAGGTCCTCATCCACCAAGACATCCCAATCCACGCTGACAGCTACCTCATCATCATCGTCGTTGTCATCATCATCATCTTCACTACCAGTCTCCTCTCCTCGATCTCGAGCTTGCTGCCTCCGTATCGCCTTTTTTCTTCACGAGCTCCCTCATCCTCTTGTCCCAACTGGCCATGGCACGGTTCATTGTCATCCAGGTCGGGTCCTTTGGCAACGGAGCCGGGCCATCTTTGAAGAACAGTCCCCTTGGCTAGTCCCGCTATCCCAAGGTTAGCATCAAAAGGCAGGAAATTCAAATGAAAAGAAAAGCAAGAGGAAAGGAAACTTTTGAATTCAACAAACCCCGATCCCAAGCACATTGGGGGATGCCCCAGCACTGGATACATGAAGTCAAGGATGGCACCAACAGAGTCCTTCATGGGCTCCATTGCCTCCTTGATGCGCTGCGCCACTTCAGAGGGAGGGAGCACTTCGTCGGAAAGCACCGTCCCTTCGAACGATGCTCTAGGCACCATCTGATACAGGGGAAGCGCATGTGCCATCAGTGGCATAACCCTCCTCGCATGGTAGGCACCGATAATCCCTGAACCCTTCACACCCCTCTCCTTTAAAGTTCGAAGGGTGGTAAGAAGGTTGTTAAGGTGCTTCTTCTCCTTGCCCGTGACACCCCACCCCCATGAACCTAGGGTTTACATGATGTAGCGCCCAGTGAAAGCTAGCAAGGGTGCGGCAACATCATTCTTGATATAGAACCATTGCGAATGCCACCCCTTGTTGGAGGTGGACAGATGCATTAGCGGGTACGCTCCTGCCCGGTTGCTGCGGAGGGGATGCCAGTGCACCCCACCAGCATGTGCAGCTCTTGCTTCCCAGACCGCCTCTTTAGAAGATTGACGGCGAAGAGATACCACCACAGGTCAAAGTGGGGACTGATCCCCAAGAACCCCTCGTACAAGGAGATGAACGCCGCAATCTGCTGGATCCCATTGGGGGTAAGGTGTTGAAGCTCCACCTGGTAGTAGTCCATCAGTCCTCGAAGGAACTGATGGGTGGGCGTGGCAAATCCCCGCTCATGGAAGTGGGCGAAAGACATGACGTACCGTTCGGGCGGCTCTGGTTCCTCCTCTTCACCGAGTAGCCGGCACCCCTCGGTGGCAGTCAATGGGTGTAGGAGGCCACGATGGTGGATTTGTACCCTAGGTCCATTGCGATGGTAGGAGCAGCATGGGGAAGAAGGCAGTGGCGAGTTTAACATCAGGAGCAGTGCGTGTGTCGGAGGCTCTGGCGATTGACAGCGGAGGTTGGCGATGCGAAGGTGAAAAGGCGGAGTACGGAACCCTAGGGGCAGACCTCGTGGTTTTATAGGTGCGACAGATGTGAGAAGCACAACCGTCCGCCTCGATCTCCGGGCCTACCACGTGCACCGTTGCGTCACCGCGCGGGATACACGATCATGATCCCTATCCTTTCCCACTAAAACCACGCTAGATGGTTCACCCTCCCAAGCAGACCGAACTCCTTTCCCACAGATGGACAAGGGTTAGAACGCTTCTTCTCTGGCCCACCGAGGCCTAGAACGTCCAGGGATTGGCCCAACGGTCTGAATGACCAACCCAATAGAAGATAGGCCCGTAAGCAACCGGAGCCCAGGTACACGAGCTTCAACTGGCCTCGATCCGAAGTCGAGCCCCAGCCAGGGCAACCCTGGACAAAATCCCTACAAATAGGACACTAGGGTTCCCTTGAAGCTTTCCGGTAGACAAAGCCAAACCTCATAGCCTTACCTGCGAAGGGTCCAATGCACCCCTAGGTGATTCTCCCAAATCACCTAAGCGCTCGGGGGCTACACCCATCGGGTGCGCTCGTGCGCACCCTCTAGCAAATCAAAACACCCCCAGGTGATTCTGCTCGAATCACCCAGGGGCTCGGGGACTACTATCAGAGACCTAATACCGGAGGACCCAATGAGGTGGAACTGATAAACCATCGAATGTTGACACTCCCGATCAGACGAGAACGTTACTACATCTCTTGTCCAAAACGATGGGAGACTGGTTCTGCCTTGCCCGACCCCCGAGGGTCAGACTCCACCTCGCCCGACCCCCGAGGGCCAGACTCTGCCTCGCCCGACCCTCGAGGACTAGGCTCCGCCTCGCCTGACAGCCAAGGGTAGACCCCGCCTCGTCCGACCCCCGAGGGCTAGGCTTTGCCACACCCAACGGTCGAGGGCAGACTCTGCCTCACCCTAGAAGTACACCCTGCTCCATCATAAGGATGAGCACAGGGTATGACTTGACACTCGGGTCAAATGCAGCACCAAGGACCATGCCCTACGCCGCGGTAGAAAAAGTACTACCAGGGTATGTCGGGATAGGCACTTTAGACCATTCCAACATTGCAGAGTCCAAACAGTATTGTAGGTGCCGCCTTTAGCCCTTCGACATGGAACCCGACATAGACATACGACAACCACTATGGTCTAGGGAGAGACTCGCGCCTTCTACAAATGACGGATGTACTGTCACCACGCCGTGGTCCCAAAGGAGCAGTGCCCGCTCCATGACCCCTTGGGCCCACCAGATCGGAGCACTAGCTTTGGCCTCTAGACGTCCTCTTTGATCAAAAAGCCTTGCCCAAGGCGCTACTTCTGACTCTGACCCCCGCGTCCCTTCGACCGGGGCTCATAGGAACTAGACGGCGTGCAGAGAAAGGCAGGGCAAGGCTCATAAGTCAAAACCACTATACCAGAGTCCATATCCTGCGCGGAGCAGTACTCTATAGCCATCCTGACATTCTATAGTGGCATCGACAGTGTTGTAGGCGCCTACCATTATTTGACTTGTAAAGTCATCCCCTTCATCTATAAAAGGGGATGTGCTTCCTCTAGCAAATGGGACCGACTCTTGATGGATAAGTTGAACACACATGACATGACATACACAGCTGAGCAACGACCAAGCTCTCGGCAACCTCTTTGATCATTCCATCAGAGACTTGGGACTCGTCCCTCTCTCGACTATTTTGTAACCCCTACTACGAACCATTTTTGGTACTAATAACATGAGCAGCAGTAGCAAACTAGATGTAGAGACATTCTGCCCAAACCAGTATAATCCTTATGTCCTTTAGTGCACCATCCGGGCCTAAAGCGCAATAATCACAAATTTACTAGCCGATGTTTATTCGAAACACCGACAACTCTCTGGCACCATTGGGGGAAAGCTCCATGACCTGGGATGGCGCCGCCATGGAGAAAGCACTACACAATGCAAGCCAAGTTTAAGCCCATATGGGATAAGGGGGAGAGCGATCTATTTGAGAAGATAAATGACTTTTACCAAACTAACCAGAGCAGCATGGCAGGGAATCGTGGGTGGCTACCTCTATCGGGGGATGCCTTACAGGGCCGATTTCCGAGCACAACCGTGGATGAAGAACCGATCACTAGGGCCAACAAGGCTTGGGACACCATCATACCCATGATCAATTCTAAATACTAGTTATATTAAACATAATGAAGAGAGGTGATGATCCACATCCAAAGGGGAACTAGCGGGTTAGAGAGCAGGCTGACGAGAGATCCGTCTCTCGGTGGAGGATTGTAGGTGTTGAAGGCCTCCAGGGAATCCACATCGATAGACAACCTTGTCTACTCTGCCATGGTCCTAGTAGGAATTGTCGGTGGTGTAGTAGGGTGAAAGGCAAAAGCTTTGGGTGTTATTAGGAGCTCTAGAGAGATAAGGCAGTAGGTTTAACCTTCCCTCTCGCCTCTTGTCTCTGTTGTTATAGTTTAGGGCCGTCGATCACCCCACGACCGAGATGATTGCGTTGATGGGCGGCGAGGCTTTGCCCCGTCATGTCAATGCGATGGGCCGGGAGGCGACTTCCCCTGCTACAACAGGCTGCTGACGCCACCCACGCGCGCCCGCGTGCGATGGAATGCAGGAGCATTGTCCGGGTAGTCATGATTTTCGACGGCCGGACCTTGTGTGATCCTATAAAAAATAAAGTTTTTGAATAAAAATAATCCTTGATGCATGGTTCTTGCAAGTTTAACAAATCTTATCAAATTAACAAAAATAAGATGAGTTCAGTTCAACATAGATCAATGCTACTCATGACTACTACTACTGATATAAATGTTGTGACCGAGTGCACTCCGTAGGAAATAGTTTTACTCATAGCTCTGTACTATATAGTGTCCGACGAGATCAATTGTGTTGTATTTGGACTTTCTTGTGAGCCCAGTAAAATATGACAGTGAAGCGAATGCGTCGGGAAAGCTGGACACAAGAAGTGATTCGAGAAATTGAACTTTTGACACGCTTAGGACTTGAATGCTTGGTGCGGTTGTGATAGGTCTTTTCTGTACTTATTTGATTCCAATCTAAGAAGTCACAGTAGTCGAGGGGCAAACTAAAGGTGTGTCCTACTTGGTCAGATTTACAATACTCGGACCATCACAGGGACTATAGGGCAAGACAAGATAAAGATTTTTTTCCAACCGGTGTGCTTCACCTTGGGTGCTGTCGCACTCCCTCGGGAACCTCTACCAGTCATACCATAGAAAGCGTGTTCGACTAGAGATGCAGGAGTATTGACGTTCCCAAGCGTACACTGATCAAAACAGAGCACGTCTCCTCCATTTACACCGATGAGACGACGTTAGTCTTAGCGTTGATGCCCCAACAGTGTGTGCACTCCTTTTGTTTGTGAAAACACCAGAAACATAGAAAAAGAAAGCCCTCCCACATGAGCGGAGAACAAGAACAGAGACATACCAGTAAGGATTCCTCAAGACTGTCAAGTTCCCTAGTTGGCACGGTAGGGCTACAAGAAGACATGGCAGGACAAAGCCAGGGTGACCTAGAGTGCATGAAGATCCTTCTTCCAGGATTATATGCAGAAACATTGGTAAGTGCCCATTTTCTATGTGCTGAATCTGATCTGCTGGGGTTGGTCTTTCAGAATGAACTTGTCCCTCTATCCAGCTATGTTTATTGTTGTGCACATAGAAACTGCCGGCTATAATGGTGCATTGGAGGAAGCGTGGACCGGAGCCCAGCCATGGTTCCTCGAGGAGGACCTAGAGCGCTTCATGGGGACGGCCTTCATGGGAACCGATGGAGAGGTCGAGGTGGGGACTTTGTGAGGCAGTAAGAGGCGAAGGCTTTAGCATAATGCAAGGGGGAGTGAAACAATGGGAGTGAGGTGACCATAAAAAACAATGGGAGTGAGGCCAGGCTTTGTACACATAGGAACGCCAGGGCTAGAACTGGCTTTTGGAGAGAGCACACCACGTTCAGCATTACTAGCATTTGAGTAGTGAATATTTTAGACGATCGGACCTTCTGTCATTCGGTGAAGTACAGTGTAGTCCAATCCAAGGAGTTGCGTGCTCGCAGCAGCTAAGGGGTAGCTGCTAGCTAGAGATGGCTACATGGTTTCATAGGTTCTAATCATCTACACTCCCTCGGCTATGTTTGAAGCTGCTGCTTCAGGAATCCAACTACTCCTACCTTACTACTTCATGCATGCAGCCACAGACGGTGGAGCTTCTATTTATAGCATGGCCGATCAGGCAAAATTTTTACTCATAGCTGAGTACAGGAGTTACATTCCATCCCGTTCAAATTTATGCTGCTTGGACTATCAGGTGAGCATACAATTTACAAGAAACAGGTAAACGTTATTTCGTCTAATATCATAGACAGACATGGTCAGGGGAAAAGTTGTGATCATTTGTTGTAGAGTAAACATCCATGGTATGGTAACTCATTACCATCTGTAAGTATGATTTCAGTTAGAATAAATGTCAATCAAGATCCTCAAACCAGCATGGAATGCAATAATAAGTTCATACAAATAGTACAGTTTGATATGAAGCATATTTCCATTATTCAGATCCTTAAACCAGAATCGAACATGGTTGGGTAAATGCAAACGGGTGAGGGGGGAGCCAAAAGGTAGGCAATTGATGCAAATGCTATCGAATGAGGGAAGGGGGAAGCTCCTTCCATATAGACCTTACATGGCTAACGAGAGTGAAGCGAATACAGCAGAAAAACTAGACACAAGAAGTGAATCTAGAGAAAGAGCTTTTGACCAACATGACACGCTTGACACCTGAATGCCTGGTGTGGTTATGATAGGTCTTTTCTATACTTATTTCACTCCAATCTAAGCAGCCATGATAGTCAAGAGGCAGACTGATTATTACTCCGTACAACACTTTATTTTGTCCTATGAGATCAAATACTCAATGGGCGGAAGTTCTTGCGTTCGCAGTAAAAGTCAATAGCTATGGCTCCTGCGTTCTGCATTAGATCGAGGCAAGACTTATTCAGATGAACTCCTCGCTGCATGGTTCTTTCAAGGTCAATAAAATTCATCAAAGACACGAGTTGGCTTCAACAGTGATCAAAGGCACTCATGAATGTTTAGCATATTATAGATCAGATCAAAGACAACTAGAAAGAAAACTGTAACAAAAAGCAACCAATAGGGGCTAAAAACTAGCTACAAAATGACCAAAGGACCTGAGCGACACCAGGATCAACAGAGTTTAACCCACCTAATACAAAGTTCAACAAAAGTTAACACCAACATGCAAATAAGAGTTCACATATTTGCAAGGGCATCCATGACAACTAATACTACTAATATGTCCCATAGATCAAGGGTCGAGGTTAGCACGTAGGATCAGCTCCATGTACACCGTCGACCACCCCATGACAGAGACGTTTGCGTTGTTGGGCAGCCGGGCTTTGCCTTGTGTCACATCAATGTGATGGGCCTAGAGACGATGTCCCCTGTTGTAATAGGCTGCTAACGCCACCCATGCACGCGTGCCTGCGCTAGAATGCAGGAGCACATCATTCATCAATTACACTATTCGGGTAGTCAAGATTTTAGATGGTCGGACCTTGTGTGATCCTATGAAGTATAGACAGTGCGGTCTAATCTAAGCAGTCACGATAGTCGAGGGGTAGACTGAGGACTTGCTTCAATTTCTCTTGGTTTGCAAAGGCACGCATCAGATTATAAAAATTGAATTCTAAATAAAATTATCCTTGATACAGATTCTTGCAAGTTCAATAAATCTTATCAAATACACAAAAATAAGACGAGTTGGGTTCAGCACAGATCAAACCCACCCATGACTACTACTACTGCTACTGATACAAATGTTGTGACCGAGTGCACTCCATTGGCAATAGTTTTAATCATAGCTCTATACTGTATAACGTCCGATGAGATCAAATGTGCCGCATCCGGACTTTTCTTGCGAGTGCAGTAAAATATGAACAACTATCTGGTTGCTCTATTTTGGTGGCTCATTTCTTGATGCGTATTTCTCATAAGGCATGATCCTCAGAGATCGTGGAGATGTGGCCTCACGCCCTCACCTTACCTCTCGCTATCGCCCGGCATATGCTGGAGCTCCATTGGCCGTGTGCATCCCCTGCTATAAAATAGAGGAAAAATGGGGGAGTCAGTACAGTTGCCTTGTAACCTTGCGAACTCACCTTTCCTGCTCGCCGACTCCTCCCAAGCACCTCGTTCTTCAAGCTTGAACCATGGCAGCGGAGAAGCATCCAAGGGAGGAGATGATGTTGTGGGACCTAGACATGACCAGGTAGGCTCTCCACATGGAGAACCAGGAGACGGAGCGGCTGTGGTCATGCCTCTCGGTTATGGAGACGGCACTCCCATAGCCGATAGGGAGATGGCCGTGGCTGAAGCCGCAGCGGGTTAAGCACATGTGCAACTCGCTGGTAAGGCATTGTCATTACCGTATCTTCACTTGTTTTGTGTGGCATCGCATCTTATTAATTGGTAGGGTTTTTTTCGTTCTTGGTCTTTCAACCATCACGGAGCAGCTGAACGTCGCGTCCGTGCTCTGTCGGTGTGGTCCGGGAGGTAGTGATGCATGGCGTTCACCATGAGGCTATGTCAGCCCTGGCCGCCACCCACCTCCGTTCAAACATGGACTTGTGTGCGGTGGAGCCATGGTTCTCGCTAGAGCTGTCGGTCCAAAGGTCTTCATATGATTTTTTCCTATAAAATTTGGATCCTTCAAAATTCTTATTTCTCCTCCATTCCAAAGTAGCCATAAGTTTTTGAGTTTCTTTTGTCCATTTCTTGGGATTCCATTTTGCAGTGTTGGTGGGCCCCAAACAGACGGGGAGATCTGCCCGTGCAAAAATTTCATTTTTGGCAAAAATTTCACACCGCGCTGAGGAGTCCTACCAACACACACCAAAAATTAGATGTCTCTCTTTTTCCCTCTGCTCAGAAATTAGGCTTACCATGCCATTGATTTTAGACAAGGGTATTTGTGGTACTGTGGTGGCCACATAAAAGCGCAAGGAGTCACCATCTCCACCTCCATTTCCATCCTCCAGCCACCACCGTCTCTCCTCCCTCTCCAAATCCTAGCTCCACGGCCTTCCTCTCCACTCTCAGGCCATCCCCTCTGCCACCCCTCTTTGGACCCTAGGCGCCATTGGCACAGCAGCTCGACTCATCAGTCTCCACTCTCCAGCTACACCCTCTCTCATAGCTTTCTGAACCCTAGCCGGAGCCAGATCCCCTTCAATTCATTGATAGCAGGTCAGCTGATGACAGAAGGACCGCCTCGATGATGGTATAGGCCAGATTTGGATCCCCTACTTCGGCACCTATCATGACCAGCCGGATCCAAACCCTAGCCAAAGACAGATCTGGTACCCCTCCGTCAACACCGACCGCACCAGTTCCACAACCACGATGACAAGACGGCTGTGCCAACGACGAAGCGTAGCCAGGGTACATAGAGGAAGAGGTACCCAAATTCCTTTTATGATGTGTGTTGTATTGTAGTGGTTCAACCTGGGATATGTAGATAGCGATGGGGTTACATATTTCCTATAGTTGAGTGTAGCTGACATTTGCTTTATTGGATTAATGACTTCCGTATAAGCTATAGTTACTAGTTAGGTGCTTATTTGCATACTCTTGCTCTCTGTTACATTGACATTCGCTAGAAGCTTTAGTTAATAAATACCTTTGTAATCTAGATGAATAGACACAAACTGCTTTTGAATGAGAGCGGGAGGCACAAGTCACAAAGAATCATAGAAAGATGGAAGAAACAGGGGTGGCTATTGAGGGATTTAGTGATACAAAAGAAACATATTTAGATTTACAAGATGAGCCTATGACCCTTGCAGTTGAGGTGCTTGTTCTACCTTGTATTGAGTTTGGGTGAGAGGGATCGGGGGGTGTAGATAGCAATGCAATGCTTTGCTGTTTGGATAGCAATGTAATTTGTAAATGCTTCCTGCTTAAATTTGTTTCTCTAATTTTAGCATCCGGTTTGAAGAAGGCATAGAGGAGGCTCCGCTAGTAGGATAAAAGGCAACGCTGATATCAGTCCTAAAGGAAGGCAGTCCAAGAGAGTGAAGTCAACACGACCTAGAGAGTTGACTCATGGATATGAGAAGAACAAGCAAAACCGTGCAAAAGTAAAGTGCCACAAGGCTACAGGATCTCGCTCCTATGTTGTACAGCTGCAATCATTTGTAAGTGATGGTTGTGTTTTATTGTTACTCTAGCCTTTGTATAAATAGAAACTCATGTGCACTGTTAAAAGAAGCAATAGTGGTAGGAGCCTAAGGCCCCCTTTGGAACACAGGATCGAAAAAATGTAGGAACAAGAAAAAATACAGGAATATGATTGGAATGCATGTGAAAAACAGAGGAATTTTTTGATGGGGTGTTTGGTTTTGTACAGGAAACGCACAGGAAACCAATCCAATGAGGTTTCACTGGATGTTTTTTCCTTTGTTTTTTCTATGAAAGTTGAAGGATAGGAAACTTTGCTATGGTTTTCCTTCCCCCATTTCTTCCTGTGAACCCAAGGCCTCTATGGTGCAGATTCCATAGGATTACTGATTCCTAAATTTTTTCTTTAGAAATCCTATGAACCAAAGGGGCCTTAAATTTGGCATCATCATTTAATTTTGAAGTTGCAATACCTGTGCATTGTGCTTATGTAATCTATATCTATAACCTATTGTTTACTGGTTGAATTTTGTAGTATGTAATCCATATCAGTACCTGTGCGTTGTGCTTATGTAGAGGGTGTTTGGTTGATGGACACCGGCCGCCATGCCACAAACTGTGGCTCACCACGGGAACCGAAGTAGCTGTTTGGTTGCTAACTTAAATGAGGCTACCACAGCTTTACTCAGTAGAGAATGAGCCACAAGAGTGTGGCAGATGAAAACCCCGCCACAGCCACAACTCACCACAGCATGGCTATGTGTGGCCAAGATCCAAATAGCCCTATAATCCATATCAATATGAAACCTGTGTTACTTGTTATGAACTAATCTCTTGGGTTTTCAATTAAAGTTCTCTTTCACTATCTGCAACCTAATATTTATTACTTGAATTTTATAGGAAGCTATAAAAACTATGCGAGCAGAACCTGTTGCTAATGGGCACGAACCAATGACAAGTGCTGATGTTGTTCCCACGGTCCTTTGTATCTACCATGGCTAGGTCCACTCCTAGGTCCACTCCTAGGTCAACAGCAACACCCTTTTTTTTTGAAGAATGCTGGTATCCCGACAAGTTTCGCAAGAACAGAGACATCGACGGAGAGAATGCTTTAGGAACAGCTTGTTGCTAAATAGGAAAGTTTCGCTAACCTCATCGAACAAGTGGATGAACTAAAGAGGAAGACAGAAAAGACTGAAAGGGAGTTTGAGGAGTTCAAGATACAGCAACAGGAGGAGTACAATAAGCTACGTGAGGTATCATGCGCTTTAGCTCTTCTTCTAGTAACTCTCAATGGTCAATTCTATTGGCTTGATGCAGTGAATATTTGTGGTTTGATGTGTGTACTCGTGTGCTGGTTTGATGTGGTAAAATTATAAGTGGGTTGATGCTGATGTGTAAATAGTAATTTGTTGTATTTGATTATCATGTTGAATAATTATGTAGACATCGTCGAATAATTATGTAGTCAATCTGTATAGCAGTGAATTAATTGTTGGGCATGTGGTAGAACCTGGGCAGGCCACGTGATCAAATAAAAATGCGACACGTGGATGAACCAGTGCATGACACGTGAAATAGCTATGGCACGGCACGTGGGCTAATAAAAATCCAACACGTGGAAGGAAGCCATCAAGCCACATGGCCAAATCAAAAAACAAAACGTGGTCGAACAACACTGTGACACGTGGTCAAATACGAAACGGCCACGTGGACCAATAAAAATATGACACATAGTCCAATGAAGAAATAACACATGACCCAACCTTAACATGACACGTGTGCTAATAGAAAACAGACATGTGGAACAATAGGGGGCTCGACACGTGGTCCAATAAAAACCTAAAATGTGCAAGAACCAGAGATGGCCATGTTGTCCAATAACAAGGTGACACATACCCGAACCATCTCCATTGCAACCGGCTATAGCAGGTACACGTGGCAAGCATCTCCAACGAAAGCAACCGTCAGCATGGCTGCCCCCTGCCACGCATGCCAAAGCAGTTCTATGACGATCAGTTTTTGTCATAGATCTGTCCAATTATATGACGATTTTCTAAAATCGTCATAGAATTGAAAGAATGACGCGACTTCTATGGCAAACCGTTTTCCGTGATAAATTCGTTATAAAACTAAAATTATGACAAATTTGACTCCTTCAATGATGAAAGCTGATCGTCATAGAAGTGGATATTTCTAGTAGTGAACCTCACATAAATGCAGGTGTTTGTGGCGTTGAGAAGGGCCACCCAATGATGAGAGGTGTTTCTTCGTCTCCTCCCATGTCAAGCACCACAAAATCCACGGAAACGTACTCCTAACAGAGTTTTTACCAAGATGTCCTTGGCAAGTCCCTCGGGGAAGTGGATGGTCTGATCAGCCAGCAATAGACGGATACGGGTTGCAGACAACGGACCACATAGTAATTTATCATATGTTACCTTGGACATGATGTTTACTCCTGAACCAAGGTCGTAGAAAGCTTCAGAGAAATTTGGGGGGGGGGGGGGGGGGGGGGTGTCTGATGGAGCACTTGATCGTTGGGGCAGCCAGGATCATCCTTCTTGGGGGTCAAGGAGTGGGCCATGGCTTGATTTAGTGGAGGCTTATCAAGTCTCGTTGCGACCAATTTAACAGATTCCACATGATCTTTGGGTTTTCTAGGGATCTTATCTTACTCGAAGGATGGGAGAGCGGCCGCTAATTGAGCCAGTTGTGTTTCTAACATTTTATTAAAATTCAATTGGTTTTTAACGGCAGAAGCAAAGCTATCCATTTTAGCATTGGCAAACAATTTTTTATTGATGCTTGCGTTGATTTTAGATTGCCTAGGACAAGATATTTTAACGAAGGTTGGTTAATATTCAGTTCCCATGCTACGCGAGGAGTGGCCAGGGTTAGAATCTTCTGTGTGGTGCATTAACGTGATTTTTTTTTTTTACCATTTTCTCCAGCGGGGCTGCTCGGCTATTTTTGAAAGGCAGGTCACTTATTGTAAGCAATCTGACATGAAGCAAATGATGACCTGATTGTTAGGCTGTTGTGGTGCATTGGTTACCGTGCAGGTTCAAAGCTCATATGTAAACTATTTTTTTTTCTTTTTTTTTTTCCTAACGTCGTTTAGCCTAACCATTTTCATTTTTTTCCCTAAAACGTCGTTTAGCCTAACCTCGAACAAATTTCCGTGGCAATACAATATTTTTTTTTTGAGGAAACTATAACTGATACTTGTAACGAGTTATACTCCAATATAGCCACATAGAAAATTGGTGGTAATAAGGCAACAATCGTTCAAATGGTGGCAACAACGGCCTATTATGGCAACACAAGCTTATTATCAACACAATGCACTTAATTTGTTGTAATATTTACACTTACTTGCAACTACATTTTAATCGTGGCCATAACACCTACCTCTCGCAACAGAGGATAGGACTAACACAACCCAAGTTTAGATGCAATAAGTGCCACGTGTCGCAACCAATTATGGTACTTGTTGCAAAAATCCTCCTATTGCGACTAAATTTGTGGCGTTGCGAATAAAGTGTTCAAATAAAGTGTGAATAAAGTAGAATCAAAAGCAAAAGAAAAACAGTAAAACTCACTCAAATGACCAAAAGCCAAAAAAAAAGCTATAACGGGTCATTTGAAAAGCAAAAATTAAATTAAATTATAAATTAATAGAAAATCAAATTTTCACCGTTCAAATTGCAACAATATAACTAAATCTAGGAAATGTTTAATCATTATTTTTTGTTGTTGTTATTTGCTCGTATTATAAAATACAAATTTTGAGATGTGGCATATTCTAAAAGATTGTTCTGTAATTTTCTCTACCAAACATTTAATTAAAGAAGAAGCAAAGTTACACTTTTTTAAAAAAATGATTCTTAATAATGATAAGAAAGAGCTCAAATAATATAATACAAATCATAGTAATTATAATTTTGCAGTGACTAAGAAGTGCGTTGAGCACATTTAGGACATGTAATACAAAAACAATGAAAACCTAAGAAGTCGATCAGGAAGCAAACTTAAATGTAGGGAGCAAATGACAGAATTAAACAAATGATTAAGCATTTCTTTTCAAAAACACAAATTATAGATCAAAGATTAAAAAATATTGCTCATTCGGGGAACGAGGATCAAGCTATTCTAAGCGCACTAAAGGCGTTTCACACAAGGCTGCAAACGATTTTGTTGGCATTTCACCTGGTTCGCATTTCCAATCATCAAGATTCCAGCCCCACTCGGTAGCTTGTGCTAGTGTGTGACACTGTATGGAGTAGGTTTATTCATGTGGCCTGTGGGTGGTCCTAACAAAGCCTGTTCGTTTCGGCTTATAGGATTGTGGATTATAAGCCAGAAGTATTGCTGGCTGGTTTATTCGTTTCGGCTTACAGGAACATGGATTATAAGTCAAAAATATAGTTTATAATTCAGGATCGGATGAGCCGAAACGAACAGGAACTTTTCCTTTGGCCTCTCCCTCTCCAAAGCTCTCATGGAATCCATGGGAACACAGGCACCCCCTCTGTCCTCCCCTTAAAAAAAGTCAGAGGAGATACAAACAAAACCAAGAGAAAAAATAACACTAAACCCCTTGACCTTTTCCGATCCTCCACTCCTGCTGCAGAAAGCAGCCAAAGGCCCAAAGCACCGAGCAGAGCCCCATCCACACACACCACACAAACAAACAGATCCATCCATCAAGACAGTGGCAAGGAACCATCAAAAGGGCAAAGATAGGTCCAGTTTAGTTTGCAAAAAATTTTGCAAAATTTTTCATATTCCCCGTCACATCGAATCTTTGGACGCATGCATAAAGCATTAAATATAAATAAAAAATAAAACTAATTACACAATTTAGACGAAATCTACGAGACGAATCTTTTAAGCCTAATTAGACTATGATTGGACACTATTTGCCAAATAACAACGAAAACGCTACAGTAGTCATTTTGCAAAATTTTTTGCATCTAAACAAGGCCATAGATGAGGTTTCATTCCTGAGAACAACGAAAGTGATTAAAATTGCCACTAAAGGGTTCTCATCGCTCTTCAAGCTTACACAGGAAGAAGCTAGCTACATGCAGGAAGAAAAGTTGTTGAGCAGGGAAAGGAAGAAGCAAGAAGAGCCACCCAAGCACACCATCCACTTTTCTTCTTTAGTTTTTTTTCACTCCTTTTGTTGGTTCATCATCTACCACTTTCTATACACAAATGCAAAAAACATGCACCTAAGGAAAAGAGATACAAAGTCCCAACCATACTAAAAAAGAGAGCAGGAAAAGAACAAAATGTAAATCAGCTTCAGCCGGCTTTAATACCAGCGAAGATGCTACTCCTGATGGATGCATTAGAATGGCAGATCAGATGCTCTCTTCTATAGTCTCTTCCCTAAGTTCCCTTCCCTTGATTTTGTTTCATCTACAAGGACGGACGGCACATCATTGTCTCTCTATTGAAGAAGAAGTCAGCTCCCGGCGCCGGCTGCCCCTGTGGCTGGTTCGCCGGCGCTGCTGGTGGCTGTCACCCAGGGGGAGCTTAGGAAGGGCTCGTCGACGACGTCGAAGAGCGAGGACATGGGCGCCCCGGCGTCGGCGTCGGTGTTGAGGAACAGGAGCTCGTCCTCGCCGGCCATCTCCATGTCCTCCACCAGCAGCTCGTCCTCCTCCTCCTCCTCCTCGTCCTCCTCCATGGGCGGCATGCGCAGCGGCGTCGTGGGCGACAGCCCCGCGGTCGACGTGGACGTCGGGCTCGGGCTCGGCTGCTGGTGCTGGTGTTGTGCGTCGCCGGGGACGGCGCCGGCGCCGCCCACCACCACGGACGGCGGCGGCGGCTGAGGCGCCGCCGAGGAGGGGAACTTGTGGCGGGTGGTGCCGGCGAGCGAGTTGCGGTGTGTCGGCGCCGCGTGGTTGTGCTCGCCGGTGTAGGTGAGGATGAAGGTGTTGGGGTCCGCGCGGCTGCGCTCCACCTGCTTCCGCGCCGCACACCCCTTGGAGCTGCTGCAACGGTAGTATCCCCTGTTCAAGAAACATAGCAGCCGCCGGTGAGATCGGTCTGCTCCGACGCCGGCGAGAAGCTGACGGAGAGGGAGAAGGGATTCTAGCTGACCGACCTTGGGTAGGGAGAGCCCTTGATGGGTTTCTGGCCGTACTTGCGCCACGCCCACACGTCCGACGACGAGCCGTCCGCCGGAACGTGGCAGACCACCTTCTTCACCTGGTTCTTCCTGGAGTGCGCGAAAACAGCGTTAGCAGCTAGCAAAAAAATCCGAGCTTTCAACCTCCCAAAAAAAGAAACAATTCAAAGAACCGCCGCCGTGTCGAGGGCTCGAGCAGCGAAGCGTACCTTCTCTTGTTGGATCTTGGCACGCCACCGGGCACCTGCCGCCCGCTGGGCTGCGCCCTCGCCGGAGCGGGGCGCACGTGGGTTAGCGGCACGTCCACCGCTGCCACAGCCGGCTGTCGATGCTGCTGTGGCGGCGGGGGAGGCGGCAGCGTTGCCGTTGGCGTTGGCGTCGGCGTCGGCAGAGGCGGGGGAGGCTGGGCGGCTAACAGAGCCCTCAGGAGCTCGTCGCCGTCTTGCCCGCCGCCAGCACCGAGGTCAGGGAAGCGACACCCGGCATATGGCTCTGGCTCTGGCTCCTTAGCCGGCGGTGGCACCACGGGCTTCTCCTTCTGCGGCGGCGACGGCGGCGGGGGCGGCGGCGGAGGCAGAAACGACGCGAACGGGTCGGGCTGGCGCGGCGGGGAGAGGCGGCGGCGGCAGCTCAGGCGCACGACGGCGTCCAGATCCCAGTTGTTGAAGCAGCGCTCCTCCTCCATTGGCAGCACAGCAGACGACGACGACGCGGAGTGGTTGGGTTCTTGGATGGAGCTGGAGGAAACGGGCGGAGGAGGAGATAAGGGGGAGGCGCTGACTTTTGCGAGTTTATTGATTGTTTTGGAAGAGCGAGGAGACTATGAGAAGAGTAAAAGGAGAGAGAGAGAGAGAGAGAGAGAGAGAGAGAGAGAATGTGGTGGGCAAAGGCATTGGATCCTGTCCTAAAAAGGGGTGAGGGCTACTGGTCTATGCTGTGGTTTTTTCTTTCTTTCTTTTTGATTTTCTTTTTTCTTTTCTTGGGGCTTGGAGTTTTATAGAGGCGCTCTCGCGCAGTAGGGCAGGACAAGGCAGGCCAGGCCAGGCCAGGGCACGGCAGCCCCACTTGACTTTGTGAGATGTCAAAGGGGTGAGAGAATTAAAAGATGATGAGAGAGAAAGGTAGGCTAATAAATGAAAACTACCAATAGTAGGGGTTTATAAGGAGATTTTCTCACCCGAAATCTTTTAGATATACACATAAATGTTTTCCCGATCTTTTAGATATTATTTTTTGTATCATACGGATAGAGTGTATTGGAATTTTGATTAATTATTAACATCTAATTGGATTGTATTTGTATTTGCAATATTTTGACTGTGATTATAATATACACTTTGCATAGAGTGTCACTACGGGAATCATGTGTAACAACTTTCTTAAGGTTGACTATCATTTGATCGGTAGATAAGCTTATTATAAAAATGCAGTCAACGAATTATCTAATGATACTAATTATACATCATAAATATTAATATTTTTTTATATATGTTTGGTCAAAATCAGAAATGTTTGATGCATGCGTATCTTCTAGATACGACTGATAAATTAGTAAGGAATTTTAAATTTCTATTACTGCTTGTCCATACTTGTAATTGTCTCTAGCAAGATACATTTACTCCAATTTGCAAACTTTTAACTGTAATTTTAATTGTTAAGGATGCCATGTATTGAAACTTCCATTATTGGTTGACATTTGAATAGGCATAAAATGCAATATTTTAGCTACGATTTATACATGAGCATGTTGTGTATTGAAATTTTTATTAATTATTGATGTATTTGGTCACAGGTTTATGAAATTCAATACATTGTATAAAATTTTTGTTCCATGGATAGGATATTTGAACGTAACCTTCTATATACGATTGATAAATTGGCCTAGAATTTGTTTAATTCTTTTATTATTTGTGACCAAAATATATCCGATTTGGTAAGGTTCGTATTTATAATAATCAGTTCTAACGAAATACGGAGTATGTCAATTATTTTAATCGTAGAGGATGACGTGTACGTATTAGCTTTCGTCGATGGTTTTTTACTTCGAATAGATACAAATGCAACCTTTTAGCTATGACTCATACAAGAGGACGCCATCTTTTGATTTTTTTTATTACTTATTGACGTTTGATAGATCTTATCTACAATATCCATTCTTACGTTCAAAAAAAATCTACAATATCCATTCGTGGTTTTACGATTACAAAATACAATGTATTGTATAAAATACTTGCTTATGGGTGCATGCTCGCTCAGTCTCTTTTTAACTGTCATTCTCACTTCCCGATCCTGCGAAGTCAAATGTACTCAACTTTAAATAAATATATACAAAAAATATTAATATCTATTGTAAGTAATTAGTATCGCCGGATAGATCGTTGAATTTATTCTCATAATAAATATATACAAAAAAATGTTAATATTTTCTACAAACATAGTCAAAGTTAAGAAAGTTTGACCGACACGAATACCATAGTGACACTTTACAAAAAGGACAGAGCGACTAAGGCAGTATGTTTTTAGGCTACGACTAATGAATAAAGATTGGATGTATCCAAATTTCACTGTTTGTCGTCAAAATATCTCACATTATAACAATTCAGTTATAATATACTGATAGCATGTGATGTATTATTACGGCCATGATAATTTTTAGAAAGGAGTGTATGACATACTGCAGTTTGAATAAATTCAACAATGACATATAGACTTGTGTCGATAGTTTTCCCCTTTTTTTGTGCAAAGTCAAACCACATTGCACCATGCAGCGGCTGGTGCAGCTAGTTTTCCCTTACCTTAGGGCATGTTTGGATCTTCTTAACTAAAGTTTAGTCCATAAAGTTTAACCCAAGATGGCTATTTGGATCTAGGTGCTAAAAAGTGACTAAAAGGTAGAAGGGAGAGGAGAAAGAGAGAAAGTAAAAACACTTTTAGTACTCTTTAGCCCACATTAAGCGGCAAATGGATTAATGAGAGCTAAAAATGAGTCTTCCTCTTTTAGCCTACCTATTTGGTTTCTAAAGGTTTAAAGTAGGGGGGGAAAGACTAAAGTTAAGCGCATGAGATCGAAACAGGCTCTTACGTAGCTTTTTTTGCAAGTCAAAGCACGTTGCATCCAGCGGCGGTGCAGCTCTTTCTTTAGTATGAACAAGAAGCAACCGAGATGAATTCCAAAGTCAAAATCAAAACACGTACTCTATCCAGCAGCTTGGTGCATGCCTCTTGACCAGGTCGTGGGGTCGCGGCTCGTCACGAGCGAGCCCATCGCATCGCAGGCGACTGGCTGCACGAATCTTGAAGATCGATGAGGGGGCCGGAGACCCCGCAGGCTGCAGTAAATGTGTGTCCGTACTTGCGGGCGGACACGTGGGCTCCGTACGGTGGGGCCCGGTTTTCAGCGAGTGCGGCGACGACCTGGGGGCGGCGGGACGCGGGAGGGGAGAGGCCGTCGCGTGCACGCGTGGAAGGCGTCGGCGCGTAGCGCCCCCACGCCCACTGACAGCCGGGGCCGGCATGTCGGCTCGGCTGGCGTCAGCCTGACGCCGCGCGCGGCTCGTGACTCGTGAGACGGCCCGGTGGGCCGGTACGGTACGAAAACTTGCTGGCTCCCCGGGATCTTTTTTGGTCACGTTTAGCTCCGTGTCCGGTTCCAACGAGCCCATATGTATTGACGCCTTGACGAATGAACGGGGATATATTTTATTTGATTTTCGAAATTCTAAATGTCCAACTATGCAATATATATCCATGCTTGCGTGAAGATTGAGTATTTACTAGCAAATATACGTGTACGTTGCAAGAGAATTTACATCTTGCCTATGTCATTGTTCTAATACGTTTTGTAAGACGCCGTACCGTGGTTGGACATTGTGAGTTTGGCCATGAACGGGACAATAAACCAATTATTAGAAATCTAATAATTAATTCATTATGTACTAATACTCTTGTGGAGAATTAATATTAAAATATTCAATTTGTCACATACTGGCAGGAAGAGAAAGTGCTGAACCAAAATTTTTGAGGAATAAATTTTCACTCTTTAATTAATATTAAATATAATAAGTAAAGTGCACTGGCGGTCCTCGAACTTGTTCAGATGTGTTATTCTCGTCCCTAAACTCATAAATCGACTATTCAAGTCCTCAAACTTGTTCATCTATGTCATCCCCAGTCCCTAAACTCTCAAATCGCTCATTTAGATCCTCAAACTTGTTCGGCTATATCATCTAGGTCCCTAACCTTGCAAACCACCCGTTTAAGTCTCCAAACTTGTTTAATTATTGCATCTCAGTCCCTAAATACTGTAAATTTGTATATATTTATAGAAGTTTCTAAAAATTATAAATCTAATTTTGTTAGACTCCTAGTAACATGTGCTTTAAATTAGAATAAAAGAAATTGCCATGTACTTTCTATGTTTAACTCTATAGTTCAATAACTAAATAGGCATGTACATTTTTAGGATTTATAAAAATATGTGTGCCTATTTAGTCATTTAACTATAGAGTTAAAAAAAGAAAGTACGTGGTGATTTCTTTTATTCTAATTTAAAATACAAGTTAACAGGAGTCTAACAAAATTTAGGAACCGTGATAACACAGCCGAATAAGTTCGAGGGCCGCCAGTGGACTTCAGTCTAGATATATATACTATACTCCGTATATAAATCTATACCAGTAATAGTTGAGTAACCGAGTCAACATTGCATTTACTAGCAATCACTATTCACTTGTGATATGCCATCGTCACTTGTGATATGCCTACAACTATGATGGTTCATTAACTAAAATGAATGAGCATATAGTTTTGCCAAAAAAAAAAATCATAACACCAATACGTTCACACACTCTATTGGTGGTTCAGGGGCACAAAATTTGGAAACATAGACTTCTTCTATGACAAAGTAAAAAGAAAGAAAACACTCAGTTTTTTTTTTACCATGTTCCCTATTTTTTCACTGGCAGGACACACAATGACGTCAGTATAGTCCTATTTAAGAACCACGTCCAAAAACTACCATTTTCCTGTTGACATAAGAGCAGTCCCAACCTAAATTTATTGACGGTTTCCATAGCATTAAATACCAAGTCACGTAAAAAAAAACTTGGTGCGATACCAAATTTATTGAGGAGAAAGGAGGAAACAGGAAAAAAACCATTTCTCATGCGGGAAACGATTTTGGCTCACGCTTCAACCGAATAAGAAACTAGCATGCGCGCGTTGGGGGGGACTACTGGTTTCTTCCCACATGTTTTATGGGCTCCACCAGTATATGAGACATCACGTTCGTGCCTGGCCGTCCACCGCCGCTGCTGCATGCACCCTGTGCGGTTTGCCTCGTCGCACTGAGCAGACCCGCCATGTTGCCTAAGGAGCCCACCCGCTCGTGCGTCCCGCCATGTTGTCACCCGCGCTTGCCCATGTCTATGCCTTGTCGCTAGCTCTGCGCCTCACACGAGCTGCTCTCACCCATGCCTTCAGCTGCCACCCGTGTCTAGTGAGTGGTGAGAGAGAAGACAAGAGATAGAAGAGGATCAATAAAGAAAAAGGGGAAAATATTAGCAACAATTTGAGTGGGACCTACGTGAAGAAACGAGGAGGTGAGGTTTCTTTGTGTAGTGTCTCGCTGATGCAGCAGACTGTTTTGAGGGTTGGCAGTTGAGACTGTGCCAAGTCATCCGCCATTAGAAATGCTCGTATCCACTATCAGTCGACATAACAAACTGCGAGTAGACATTCCTATTTCGTATGACGGTTCCTTGCTAGATGCATAAACTCGAGCACGAGAGCACTCCAAACATGGGTAATCTGCTTTATGCCTTTATAGCACGCGGTAGCTCTTAACTTGTTTGAGAGAGTGATTCCCTTCCCACCAAATGGCATGATACATATATAGTATCCGTTACATCAAGAAGATATAAAAAGAATTTTAAGAATATATACGGTTGAAATTTTACAGGGACGGGGAGCATTTTCGTGACCATCATGTATCTCTTTCTGTGGAAATGTGCCAAATATGCGCAGTCTATTCATGCATGTGCTTCGTGACCATCAGAATATATGCAGGGATTTTGCCCCTGTTTCACGGCTATGCTTCGTATTTTCTTCCCCGCCTTGAAGGACAGAGGATATACTTTGATGCATGTGCTTACTCCTTCGTCGTGGAAGAGGTACACAGATGTTTTTTTTAAGTGGCCTACACAAATCTTTTTTTGGATCATATGTGTGAAATCTAAACACAACGTGCAACTAACTGAAATGAAGGTTAACCAAAAAAGAACAAGGGAAAGCCACATGGATGACTATAAATCCTAAATGTAGGTTGAATTGCTTGGTCAAGCAACATGACTAAGCACTGCATTGGGTAAATTTTGTTAATTATCTACATTGTTCTCAAGGCCCCACATTAACATTTGAGGAGTAGTGATAATAAGGACGGATCAGCTAGGACTATTCATTAGCCGAAGCTAAAACTTAAGTCAAAATTAGTTTGAATTGGCTAGACCTATTAGACTCCTGTTTGATGAGCTAAGTCTAAAAATTAGTTGGCTAACAATTAGCCATATGCACCCAAATAGGTCTTAGATCCATAAAAGTCCCCAGAAAATTTTCTATTTTAAGAGTAATTCTTAACAAGTGAAATAGTAGGTTGTTGCATTTTTTACTTGTGAGTAGCGAGATGGAATTAATTCTTTCTTGCAGATAATAGGCGTAACCAAAGGAATTAACGAACAATACTATTGTGGAGTGTCATGGAATGGAATGAGCAGGTAAAAGTGCTTTGCAGTTGGTATCCGATTCATAGAACTTTTCTAATGGTTTAGTAGCTGAAAGATACATATTTGTTCTACCTGGATCGGAATTCTATTTAGCAAGTATATACATGTAGCCTCCTCTCATGCATATAATTTGAACAGTAGCCATTGCTTGCACGACAAAATTAAGGTGCCCAAGGAAGCGTTGGACACTTCGCGACATTTGTCGAGCTGCATCATCATGTAGTATACCCCCATTCCAAATTATAAAATATTTTATGTTTTTTTAGATACATATTTAGATATACACGATAAAATCAATGTATCTAAAAAAGCCAAAATAGTTTATAATCTGGAGTGGAGGTGTACACTAGAACAGTACAAATCAATTAAGTATGTACGTGTATAAAAGTAAACAGAGACATCAAATTTCCATATAAACATCGGCGGCGGATCGTAGCTAGTGTGTGTGTGTGGGGGGGTGGGGGGGGGGGGGGGGGGGGGGGGGGGGGGGGTGTTGTGTGTATGTGTGGAAGAAAGAAAGAGAAACAATGAAACCCAGAGAAGAGAAGGTATATATATAGTTAATAAACTTAAAGATAATGCAAGTGGAGCTATCAGGTTGTCCGCACCGCGCAGCGGTAGAACAAGCAGTACGTCAGGTTTAGCGTATCACGCGTCTGCCCGGGGCGCCTACAAACGGCCCCGGAGCGTACCGGCTGCACAGTAAAACGCCACAGACCGCGCATGCGAGAGAGCAACGCTAAACACTGTAGCAACACTGTGGGCATAGAGTATGTGATAGAGATAACACGGGTGCGGGAGAAATAGGTATAGAGTAGAGAATCTCAATAACTAGGATAGAATATTCCTTTTTAGAGATGAAAATAGAGATGGACGAGTGCAAATAGCCTCAGACATAGTGCTTACGTTCAAATTCCCCAGTGCATACACACATGCATGAGCAGTGACTTGTCAATTGCATGCCACCGCACATGAATAGTCTTCTGCGTCCGGACAGCATACACAGGGGTGTTTGGTGCCGGTTTAGTTGCACTTCATTTTAAAAAAAATTCAAGATTTCCCGTCACATAGAATCTTTGGACGCATGCACGAAGCATTAAATATAAATAAAAATAAAAATAATTATACAGTTTAGACGAAATTCACGAGACGAATCTTTTAAACCTAATTAGACTATGATTGGACACTAATTGCCAAATAACAACGAAAGTGCTACAATATCATTTCCAAAAAAAATTCGCCAACTAAACGAGGCCTTGGTTCTTCTAAAATTCATGTCACATCGAATGTTTAGATATTAATAAAGAATATTAAATATAGATTAATTACAAAACCAATTACATAGATGACGGCTAATTTACGAGACGATTTTTTAAAGGCTAATTAATCTGGCATTAGCACATGTTTACTGTAGCACCGCGTTGTCAAATCATGGACTAATTAGGCTTAAAAGATTCGTCTCGCAAATTAGTCATAAGTTGTGTAATTAGTTTCGTAATTAGTCTATATTTAATACTCCATGCATGTGTCTAAGTATTTGATGTGACAGGAATTTTAGGGGCGTCCATAGAAACTAAACATGGCCATATAATAGCACTAGCTAGCTAGTACTGCATCAGCTAACGCAAAGGTTTGAAAATTGTAGTACCAGTACACGTTACACAAGATTCCAATGATTTCAATTTGCTTGCTTTTGTGCAGCAAATAACTGTTCCTACATATTATATGATGCTGCACATGTACTTTTTTATTGAAGCATCATAAAAAATCAATCAGTTTTGCTTCAATATCTCATATATATACTACTTATAAGCTATGCTGAGCAGAGCATATGTAGGCAGTGCTGCTAGTGCTAAAGGATCGATCGGATGGAGTGATCGTACGGCTGCTGGTAGCCTCTCGTACGGATCCACGCGTTGACTTTGGTTAGTTTAAGCGCTTGCTAAAGCCATAATTTTTATAGTTATGTTTATGATTGATTAAACTAAATGTGAACAGATAGATCGTGCATGTTGGTTCGTTCCAACGGTGGTAATGACATTTGCAGGTACGGACGTATAGTTTAATCACCGGAATATATTCTCATGCACACTGGCTGCACCAGCATGCTTAGCGGATTAGTACGTACAATCTTGTATTGCGTTTATATATTATAAAGAATATTATTTCTGAACGAAACAACTGCTAGTTTGCATGTGGTCTCTCGACTCCGTGCAAATGCGCAGTCGTACGTATACATCGCATAACAAATCGTTGTCCTATCCGTACGTACGTACGAAGCAGCAACGTGATCGCTGGATGATGTATCAGATCTTCCAGAAGCTTGAGTTAACAAAATGCCAAATGGTCATGCATTCAAATTAAATTTTGTTTCGAGTACTACTCGACATTGCACTTTTCTTATAGTACTGGAGCAATGAACAGAGAGTTGTAGTACTTTAAAAAAAAAACAAGCGAAGCAAGAGGGCAGACGGTTATATTAAAAAGAAGATGATCTTAGACCGGATAAAACAACAGAAATACAACAGATCAACATTGACTCGGACAATGGTAACAAATATGTGCTAACAAATAAAAATGTACGGCATCCAATGACTATTCATCAATTTAAGGCAGTGTCCTCTAAAATAAAAAAAACAAATAAATGAGTGGTAAGATACCAACCTTAGAGTACTAATATTGTTCGTGATGTGCAACTTACAATTTGAGAGCCTCCTTTGAACAACTCTTTATAAAGTGTCCTCTAATGAAGAAATTAAATTGAAGAGGCTCTCTATCACATTCATCTCAATATATTGTAAACAATGTAACCAATGCAAGCAAACAAGCTAACAATTAAATTATAGGCTGCATATATATATACTGACCTTAGATTAAATTGGTATGATGTGCAACCTTCAAAATTCATGAGCCTCCATGATCAATTAGGTACAGGAAGCACTCTGAAAGGAATAATCTATGAATTTAAAACAAGAAAGTGTTATGCATCCTTCAAGAATTGGGAGTCTCCATATGAAAATTGGTGGAAAATGGCTCTAACAATGCTGCAAGAAATGTGGGAGTCAGAGGTAAACAAGTGAATGGAGTGAAGAAAAAGACGAAGAAAGTGGGGGGGGGGGGGGGGGGGGGGGGGGGGGTTTCTAGCTATTGGGGCATTTTCACCTCTGGTTCAATCCTTGAATTGGCGGTGAAACCTGTCTTATTCGTCGTTCTGTTAGTATGATCCGGTGGTGAGAGTCCTCACGTTTTGATGTCCACTATGTTTCGCCAATGAAACATTATCATCGTTGATTCTGGACAAACCAGTGGTGAAAACCTTGATGTGAAGAAACAAGAACCATATATAGCAGTGAGTAGATATTGTTATATAGCGACAACTAATAGTAATAAGCATGCATTTGTCGTTGAGCCGACCAGGCGACCATGCATCATCTCAACCTTAGAATAGTAATGTTGGTGATGTGCAACCTTCACAGTTTGAGAGCCTCCTTAATAAACCATTCTTTATAAAGTGTCCTCTAATGAATAAATTAAATTAAAGAGGCTCTCCATGACATTCATGTCAATATATTAGAAACAACGTAACTAATTAAACAAGCTAACAATTAAATTAGAGGTTGCATACTAAACTTTGAGTAAGTCAGTGTGGTGTGCAACCTTCAAAATTTGGGAGCCTCCGTGACCAATTGGATGCAAGAAGCCTAAATGGAATAAGATACAAATTTAATGGGTAATGGGTTGATAGTTACCAACCTTAAACACAAAGAAGTGAGTTCTTGAGCAAATTTGGTGAAAAATGGCCCTAGAGTGAAAAAAATGTGGGAGTTGAGGGGTCAACAAGTGGATGGAGCGATGGAAAAGATGAGAGAAGTGGGGTTTGGTTCTAGGGAGTTTTCACCGTGGTGGGTTTGTCACTATGATCCGATATATAGTGAAAACCCATACAATTTGATATCCATTACGTCCCGCCGATGACAAGAAACATTATTGTCGTCGTTGATTCAGCAGTGAAAACAATGCGGCGAAGAAATGAGACCGTCCGCGACCACTAACAGTAATAAGCATGCATTTGTCGTTGAATGATCGAGCACTGGATGTACTGCATCACGAATAAACCCACGACAGTCGCCCATTAAATTGCATGCAAACCTCTATCCCATGTGAGCAGCCGGGGAAAAGAAAAAGACCGTCAGGTACGTAGTAGTGCGAGAAGGATGAATTTTGAATGGTGCTGGTGCGTGCGCCGCGCCATGCCTTCCACCGAGTCTCAATCAGAATCACCCATCGTTTTTCCATGCATCATGCATGCACGGCCAACCAAATCCCAGCAGCAGCGGTGTATATAGCGGCATCATTATCATCATCATCCACCTTGTTCGCTTGATCGTATCAGTCATGCCTATCAGCCATGATACAGTGTTTTTTTTTCTCGCAACAAAACAGCATCAGCCGGCTTATAAGCCACAGAAATGTACCTAGACATGTACATACACTTGACACCCTACACCGTACTACCCTGCCTGCCTGCCTACCTCTCGCTCGGTCGCTTCGTGTCCATCCGAAGTGCCGTTGCACAGTGGCCAGCCAGCAGGCATCGCACCGCAACACTAGATATATTTGTGATCATTGTTTCAATTAATTCATTGTTTTTGTAGGGCACGTCACTCTGCTCTTTCCATTCTGGATCTCACATGCATCCAGAGATCGATCGAGATCAGGAAAAGAGTTTTCTTTTTCTTTTAATGTTGGCGGAAGAGAAAGTGTTAATAATTACGCGAGTTATCTGCTGCTCTGACACACCAGCATATTATGCATCTATAGTACAAGTCTGTAGAACCCACAATTTACGATTTTAGTTGATGACAACTCGTTTTTTCCCCATTGAGTGCAAGTCCATGTCTCATGTTTATTTAGTAATCACAATTATTCACAGCACGTTTTCTTAAATTTACAAGGTAGACAATGCACATGCGTGTCGTTACCCCACTTCCGTTAGTCCAAACCCAGCAGAGATGCATAACGCAAGTGTGATTGTACCTCCATCACACCTAATAATACAAATTCCTAAAATCATCTATTCTGTCATAATTTGCCCCTGGTCCACCACTGTCTGTATGGCTTGCTCAGATCTAGGAAATACATGTTTTGGTGGAAATGGACACTTCTGCCTTTAGGATGCTGCATGCTAAATGCTACTAGAAGTTTGACATCTGTAGCATTCGTTAGCTATTGATATTTGATTAAATTAACTAGCGTGATGTAGCGTGACCACATGCCCACGCACCCACATCACACCCTACAAGCCACCCCAAAGATCCATGCGCTGCCACCTGGGATGGAACTGGAAGCGAACATCCGAACAAGGTGAGGAGCGCTTGCGAGGAGAGATAAGGCGATTTTGGTCCTTTCACATGGCTACTCTTTTTTTTGTCTATTCTTTTGGCCATGTAGTCCATCGACATTCAACATCGTTACAAATCAGGGACAAACAAATGCTTCAATTTTGAATCAGGAGGGCAAAATCATAAAATTAGAAAAGTAGGGGTAAAATCATAATTACACTCTGAGTAGAGACATAAACACCAAATTCTCATTAAACTAAATAGCTCATTGTTGAATGGCGAATTAATTCTACCTACCACTATCAAATCAAAATCAGAATCTGTCGGTGCGAAAAGTGACCAACACGTAAATATTTATAGTTTTGCTGTACGTTGTGATCGGATGTGGCCTAATACTCAATGACACAGGGTTAATACTGGTTCAGGCAATGTGCCCTACGTTCAGTTTGAGTCGGTTGGTGACTTTATTCCTGAGCTCAGGTGCTCGACGTTTGCTGTGGGGTTACAAACGAGTGAGAATAAGATGGAGGTGTTAGAGGTCCGGTCGGACTCTAAACCGAAGAGCCAAGAGTGACGGGAGCTCCTATGTGCGCTAAATATTGGAATGTATGCTCTGTGTAGCTTTAGAGTTTTAGAGCCGTGGAGCTGTTCAAGTGCTCAGAATGTCTAAAGCTAGCAGAGAGAGAGAGAGAGAGAGACAGAATTATCGTCCTCTTTTTAGGAGAGAGCGTATCCCCTTTTACAGATGAAGGGGACGACCTTACAAGTTTAGGAGAGAGAGAGAGTGTGAGTATGTGTTTTCTAGTCTTGTTGCCCACGCTGTCAAGTACAAGACAGTTTGTCGGCGTCCACAATACTGTTGACGCCTAGATGTATGTGGCAGGCTCCATCGTGTTCTTCTGGTATGGTAAATGTCGGGGCCTACCATACTGTAGGACAAATGTCGGCGCCCACAATACTGTTCATGTTCTGACATGTCTGAAAGGTCGCAAAGTACCCCTCTGGCATGGCCTGACGGTACTGTCCAGCAGGTGTGCAGGGTACGGTCCTCGGTATTGCGGTTGACTTGAGCGCCTTGCCTTTTCTGCTCTGCCTGACTCTTGGGTCCTCACCGAGCGGGCGTCCCCGGTCGGTCGTTCCCAGTCGGCTCCGACCGCGCTGGTCGGAGAAGAGCCGTAAGTAGAGGTTCGGTGTATTCCTGGTCAGAGTCAGAAGCAAGTGTCGTCCCCTCTTTGGCCAGGCCTTTCGCCCGGAGAGGCGGGTCAGAGTCGAAAGCGAGCGTCGTCCCCTCCTTGGCCAGGCCTTCCGGTCGGAGAGGCGGGTCGGAGTCGGAAGCGAGCGTCGTCCCCTCCTTGGCCAGGCCTTCCGGTCGGAGACTGGATCGCTCTTTCGGCCTGTCGTTAGTTATCTGGGCTGGCTCAGGAGTTGCGCGTCGTTTGTAATGTCGTCTGCTGGGCCGAGCTTTCGCTGGGAAGCGAGACCTTTAGGGACCTTAGATTTATGAACCCGACAGAATCTTTTATGCATCTCTGAATTTACCAAATTCTTTAGTTCAATAAGAGGCGAAGGGGGTGTGGAATTGATATGGACTAGAGGATGGAAACTTAGCTGATTGGTTGCATGGTTGTGATGCCACTTTTCAGTTCATGCTTAATATGCAGTAACACTGATGTTCTGTACTACACATCAGCAATTGAAAATGTTGTGCTAAAATAAAAACTTTATTTAAATGCAAAGCATTATCATCTTTTAGCGAATTATTATCGAGCTTATCTAATCGTGGTGCAGCTTGCATTTGGTAGTATAATTCATTTGTTAATTGTGATCTTATTATTCTAGCATGGTTGACGAGAGACATGCTATGTGCAACTTTTTTTGTTTCTCTAATTTTTTTATTGTAGCTTACATACATGGGCTTTAATTACTATGAAGCTTTGGCAAAGGACTCCGATGGCATCGTGTTGTTTTTTTCCGATAAGGAGACAACATGTTGTCAGCTTGTCATTCACAGGTCCTATAATTATTCTTTGTTTCCTTTATTTAAAGCGTCACATATCTATTGGAGCATAAACCGATACTTTGTCTAGTAATCATCATCAATTTTTATGGGCCACTGGTATTTATTCTTCGTTGCCTTTATGGATATTCTTCGTTTCCCTATTATTTCTGTATTGCATTGGATTTTTAACGATGGATGCGCCTTATTGTATCATTGTATATATCAAATTATATATTGTATACAAGATATCTAATGCATATGAAATTGCTTTCATAAACACGGTCTAAGCCCCTGGCATGTGGACCACCGTGCGGGCTCACCTGTCATCTATGCCAGAGTCCAGAGAGCACGGGAGAAACGGTTTTGTGGTAGGAAGAAGACCCGCAACGCCAACCCACGGCGGTGTGGGCCGCTCCGCACGAGTCCCCCCCGCCGCCCGGCATGGGGAGGCGCAGCCCGGTGAAAAAACGAAGCGGTGCCGGGCCGCACCGCACCGCAGTGCGCAGTCCCGCGGCCCAGCCCCAGCCCCAGGCCAGGCTGGCGCTGCACTGCACTGCACATGCCTCGCACTCGCCGACTCCGGTCCACGCACGACCCGCGTCCTCCGCACCCACGTCACGACCTCCCTGCCCATGCCGCTGGGCCCCGCACAACCCGGGGCCCCAGCGGGCGGTGTGCCGAGCTCACCCGCCGTCCACCCTGCGCATCGGAAAGAGAATCTCACCGAGGTCCCAAAAACTGGCCCCACCGTCGTACTCTTGCATCACGAGGCCCTGCCGGTGGGTCCGCCGGTCACAGCGTCACAGTGGACCCACATGTCATCCAGGGTGCGTCGCTTGCAAGCGGGTTCAAAATTACATAGAATCCGATGCGCAGCCACGTCGTGGAGGCGTAAGGCTTTTTTGAGGAGCGCGGAAAGAGGAAGAGGGAGACAGAGAGGCCGCGTGAGTTCGTGGTCGGTGCCGGTGCGCGTGGCGTGGTGGCCGTGCCGTCCGTCCATCCCCGTCTCTCCTCTTCCGGCGCCGGCGACAGCGGGAGGGACTCCCGGGGAAGAATGGCTGGGGTGAGGGCTCCGCTCGGCGCGGTGGCGGTGGCCGCTCTCGTCGTCGCCATCTTCATGCCGGCAGCCGCTGCGGCGCAGGCACCGGCGCCCGCGCCCACCAGCGACGGTACGCCGTCTCTCTCTTTCTCCTTCCCATTCTTTTCTTCCTGCAATCACATTGCGATCTGGACGCCCACGAATCTGTGCTCCGTGCGCCTGGATCGTGGGCCACAATCGTGTTCTAATCTTCTATTGTAACAAAATCTCTGGCTTTTGTCGATCTGGTTCTTTCTTGAACCAAGAGGAAGAAAATAGACACAACTGTTCGTCGAAACAAAACACACACACACACACACACACAAATCACTAGTTTCCTAGTGCAACCTGCATTGCCGTAGAATTTAGATCCCCATGTCTGGACGTTAATCAATTACAGTCACAATAACGTGAATCTCCTGCATATATGTGCTTTCTTCTGCGGCAGTACTGGTCACGAATCAGGATGCGTTTTCGCGAAAAATACAAAATTAACGCGAACAGTTAAATTCTAGAAAAGCATGTTGAGATTGGAGTCGTCCTCATTCCATCTTTCAGTTTTAACTTTTAACACATAACTCCATTGCCATTCTTTATTATATGAAAAATAGGTACTGTTATTTCGGTATATTTTGGAGAGCTTCTCTTGTCAAGAATGTTCACATCTGAACCAACTGCTGTCAGACTTGCACATTGTCTATTGCATCTGTCAAGTAATGGGTTTGTAGTCTGTAGAAATGTTTTGTGGCTATAGCCATCTCCTTGCATTTATGTTTGAATATAATAGGACTATGGCAGCTACCATTGCTCTCCTTTTTCATGGAATGCTTCTTATGTGTTGGCTGTTGCACAAACATACTATCACATTGCCACAAGCAACAGGCTTGCTGGGTATATCTGATGTGAGATGAAAAACGTAGTCCTCTTCATTCATCTAGGCTGTATGTATTTGTTGGTTGTCCTTGATAGAACAAGAGATAGTCCTCTTTGGTGCCGTTATAAAAGAGAGATGGTTCTCTGTTAATCTTTTTTGTGGTCCTAGATAGATCCATACAGGTCCTTTTCTTGTGCAAGTTCAGCCAGCGTCCATTTCCTTACCATTGTTTATACTGTCAATTGGTGTGCAGTAGTTTTCTGTCCATACTGGTATGATGGGGGATTTTCTTTGCCTGAAAATGACTGCAAACTTTCCAATGCTTTGCTGTGTGTATGAGTGATTTGAAGAATGTGTCATTTGTAGCTATTTCTGAAAACCACCTCTGTTTGCTCAGACTAGACAAATTGGTTGGTCTATGTGGGAATTGTGTGTACTATTGGTTTTCATGCCGTTACTACAAATAGGAAGAGTGGGTAGAAGAACACCCCATTCATACCGAGTATTGAAGTTGACTTCTCTTTAGCTAGTCTTCCCAAATTGTTTAATGTGCCAACTGCTGTGTAGTTTTGATGAGGTAATTAGAAATAGGGAGACTGACTGGAGATTGTGCCATTTGTACTGAGTACTTTAAAGGACTCATTCCTGTCAATCTTGACAAATTTGTATAATGGGTATAAATGCTGAATCTTAGTAGTATCATGGTATTACTAGGTACAGTAAGAAGTATATAATAACTTAGAAAATGTTTGAAACTAGCACGCCCAAGAAAATTTCCATTGCCTATTTCAAGCACTATGAAATCATCAGTCAGCTCTCAATAACTTGCCACTTGTGTTCATAGTCGTGTGTGCAACTGATCTGTAGTCATTAAGGACGGACAGTTTCAAATGCACATATGCGTACAGGTAATAATTGTGGTGATTATTACTGTAAATTGCCACACGCCATGTTGAACAATGTATAGCAGTTTTCCCCTCACGCAGTCATTTCAAAATTGCATAAGGTACTAGTAGTAACTGTATCGTTATCTTTATATTTATATATCTTCTTTTTTCTTTAAAAGACTGAGTTGGACATGCATCAAAATGCATGTGCATATCACATATGGGCAGTTACTGATAAACTACCACATGTGACTAGTGCATGCAGTAATTTTCCTCTCGTACATCACACGAATCTTATTCTGGCCCGTTCGGCTTACCTTAAATCCGGGCTTGGTTGGCTTCTTTTTTCAGCCGGAACAGTGTTTTTCTCTCCCAACATTTCAACCAGAACAGTATTTTTCAGCCAATTTCAGCCAAGTTTCAGCAAGGGTTGATGTTCTATAGTGATTCGCAGGAAGGACTAACATGTACAACTGTCTTTTGATTGATTCCCCGCAGGCACATCAATCGACCTGGGGATTGCGTACATCCTTATGCTGGTGGCCCTGGTGCTCACCTACCTGATCCACCCGCTGGACGCTTCCTCTCCCTACAAGCTCTTCTAATCCCTGCTCCTTTTCGTTTGGTCATGCGGTTATGGGTGCGATAGAAGTTTTAGCTACGCAAGATGTTTAGGTGAGGTTGGGAGGTTTAGAATGATGATTGCAATCATCTGATCTTGGTAAGTATCGAAGGCTCGAAGCCGTTGGTGTTCTGATTGGTTTGTATCGGATTCCATGTTCTTTGTGCTCAGTCCGTCCCTCAGTTGTGCTTGCTGTTTCGCTGGATTCTGTTTCGGCTGGTGCCGTTCGGTGCTGATTGAGATAGTTGTATGTGCTCTGCTCTGATTGCCGTTGCAAGTTGCAGCAGCAGGCATATGAAGAGGGGTAGGTGTGCCTGGCACAGCTGACACGATGGTGGTTTCATTGTGGTCCTCCAATTCTCCTGTTCATTTATTCTTTTTCCACATGCTTGCTGGCAAATTCTGAAATGCGAGGCACATGGGAAGTTCGTCCTTCCTGTCACTCATGCAACTTTGATATTAAATGGCCTTCAAATCAAAATATTTATATTACAAACACAATAATCATAACACGTGGGCATTTCTATATCTAAATTTAAACGGAAATGCTACATGCAGGCATTTGTCTGTCCGGGCGTCCCTTCGTGGGCCTAGATCTATGCTTTACGCCTACGTGTTTTTTTATTATGGTATATCCGCGTCCGTCTCTTTCGTTGTGCTGGTTGGATAAGGAAAGGAGAAGAATACGAGAGACCTGCTCTGCTCTGCTCCATGCGTCGACGGTCACCCCACCTGCTCCTACTTCGTCGGCTGTCCTGCTGCCCCTGCTCTGTGGCCCGCTCCACCTCATCGGTCACCCCGCGCTGCTCCTTCTCTTGCTCCACTGCGCCGCCCCGTTGCTTATGCTCTGCGGTCCGCTTCACGTGACGGCACGGGTAGCACCGCGTCCATGCGTGGCGACCGCTCCCTCGGCCATCGCGCAAGGAGAAGCATCGAGCCTGGCGTGGAAGTGCTCCGGCCTCGCCTCTTGCTATGGTTGTGGCGCCACGATGCAGACGGCGGAGGAGGCCGCACCGAGATACAATTCATGTTGCAAGCATACATTTCAAATGTTTCAGATGTTTTAGAAGTATGTTGCAAGTGTTTCATAAGGATGTTGTAAAAGTAGATCGAGATGTTGCACATGTTGCAATGGGCTATACATGTATGTTCCAAATATTTCATCCGTTCCAGACGTATGTTGCAAGTATTTCATTTGGATGTTGCAAACTAGATCGGGATGGTGTATATATATGCAAGTGTTTCAGGTGTTTTTATACGTATGTTGCAAGTGTTTGATCTTGATGTTTGCATATGTTTGTAATGGCTACACACGTATTTTCAAGTTTTTTTTAGGTGTTTTACAAGTGTTTTTCAAACATATGTTGCAAGTGTTTCGAACGTATATTGCAAATGTTTTATCTAGAAATAGCAAAAGTAGGTCGGGTGTCACATATGCTATAATGCGCGTGAGAAGGGGAGAGGGCACGAGCGGTCCCGACACGTGGTCTAGCGGCGTGGGCGTCGTCCGGGGTAGCGCAGACCCCGCGTGGGCGCGTGAAATGCAGGCTCAGGCGGGGGCGTGCTGGCCGAGCGCGAGAAATAGAGTGTAGTGTGGGCGTCCGAACACGGGCGTCTGTCCGGACGTCCAGACACTAGCACTGCCTGAGTTTGAGTTTAAATTGGAAACTTCGACTTTCGTAATATTTTACTGTTATTAGATGCTATAAGCAGAAAGTAGTTATTAAAGTTATAATTATAATAAATCAATAAAACAGTAACAATATTGAGGGCTTGTTTGAAATAAAGAAACATAAAACAGAGAAACAGGAAAAAACAAAAGAAATTGATATGTGCATTCTAGCAAAACAGAGGAAAAATAAAAACATAAGAATATAATATAACAAGAAAGAGTGTTTGGAACACCGCAAATCGAAACGAAGGAAAAACAGCACATCAGTAGCTGACTTGGCTCTTGACGCCATTATGAGCTGGGAGCATTGAGCAACAAGCAACTAGTACGCCTGTGAAATCCCGAAGACGGTACAGTGTTCCAGAGGGAAGGAAATATTACTTTCCTTTGTTCCAAACACGTTCTTCTCCCTTTCCTACATTTTGGTTTCCTTTGATTTTCCTATGAAAATCCTTTGATCCAAATAGCCCCTGAGCAGTATTTTTAACTGGATGTCGATTGTCAATGCCTCAACGGCTTTCAAAACAGTTTAAATTAATATGGAATGAACTTTCATAATACTGTACAGGAATTCAATAGGTTATTAAAGTTAAAAAGCCATAAAAATTAACAAGATTGTAGTTTTAACTGGATGGTGTCAGTAACTCAGGTCTCAGGCGTGTAGGAACAAGTGTTGTTGCAAAATATGTCCGTATCTGAGGGAGACGGAAAAAAAATCGACCAAATTAACGCCGTCCGTGGGGATCGAACCCACGACCACGTGGTTAAAAGCCACGCGCTCTACCACTGAGCTAGGACGGCTGCGGCGATAGAACTAGCTGTAGAAATTACAAGTACTTGTATATTTTCTATCATTTGAGCTAACAAAAATGTTGACAATCCATAAAGTCTCGTCGATTCACACAATACAAATCCTATCTCACTGTTTTCGGCTGTATTAAACCTAGTTTATATAGGAACATGTATTAAAGCAAATCACCCCCTCTCAAGGGTGATCTTTCGAAAAATTTGGGTTGGGTAATTCTAGTTTTTGAACTTTTTGGTTTTAAGATAAGAAATGACGGGATTCACATAAAAAAAGGGGAGAACCTAAAATATCAAGTTCATGTTTCGGATAACCTTGAATTAATCGACGGCTGCACATATAGAGAAACAACGACAATTATATCAAAGCTAATCTCAGGCAACAAAATATTAGCAAAATCAAAGGGGTTCTACGATATATGATAAAAGTACTCCTTGGGGTGCAAATGGTGCAAATTGTACAAATATTATTCAACTGAGTCTAAATCTGTTTAGGGGAGTGCAGATTCGTCCATATCCGAGTCCATATATTCAACATCCAATACCGTATCGGTATCCAAATATTCAAATCACATATTTATTATGTCGATATCCATTCGTATCCTATTTGATATAGCTGATACTATTCGTATTCGAATCTGAATATAAATATAAAAACAAATATAATATAAGTGGTATTCGTTCGTATCTAATTCGTTTGCACATTAGGATGTGGTGCAGAGTGTGGGTTTAGTATTTCGTTTTCTTTTGCAAACTGAGTGTAATATAATTGGGATTTTAGTAGTGAAATTTGCATATCCGGGTTCAAATCCTCAACTTGATGCGGGAACTCACATTTTCTAGATTCACTCTAAGGTTTAACTTGTTGTGTTTTTAGTGGTAGGGTGACGTGCTCCTCAATAGCGAGGCACCTGTGACGACTTCATCAATTTCGAGATCTGTTAGCATAGTGTTTTAAAGGTGCTTATATGAATAATGTGTGTATATTGGTTCATAATCATAAGGGTGAGGGTACGTGTACGTATGCTTATCTGTTTCTGTACTAAGTAATTTTAGAAAAATATCATTTTTTTTTTGTAAGTGGTAAGTTATGTAAAAACCCGAGTTTCGTCGTGGAATTTTGGGGCTGATGAGAGACGTAAGTAATTAAGCCGGCTTAGTGTTTTTTTTAAAGGGTTCGGGCATATATTGGGTTTTGTGTGCTCAACAGGGGAAAGCTTGTTGTTCAAACTCAAATCAGCCTGCTCGCAATAAAGCTGCGTTGCTCCACTAAATTATTTTTTCTGAAGTTTTTTTAAAAAATATTTTTTCTTGTGTGAAACCCTTAGGGCACTTCCAATGCAGAAACTACCATAGTTTCTATGGACATTAATTATACTGTCACCTAAGCGTTTTGATGACGTGGTAAGGTAGTTATTGAAGAGAGAGAGAGAAAAATCATTGAAACCGGGTCTACACAGGAACCAAGACATGAAGAGATGTGATTGGTAGAGAATGGAGAGAGAATGCATGTGATTGGATAAAAAAACATTCTGTAAAAATTATCTATTGGTACCATAATTTCTATATGGAGTGTCTATAGAAATTAATATGTATACAAACTTAGCGTTGGGACTGTCCTTGTGCCAATGCTCCTGCTACTTTCGCAAGACTCCCGTGATAAACATACATCCGGTTATCCTGGCTTGACGTTAACTCAACTGTGACTCTGATTCCGCAGCGGCCGGACCAGGTACAGGCATTCCTTCGACCGGCTTCATGCTTCCTTGGACAAGGGAGTACCGACTACGTCCTCCAACAGCTGAAGAGGAGCCGACGATTGGCTGCGAGAAGGCAAGTGTAGCGAGATGAGGACGCAGGTGCGGCGCGTACGTGTCTGCGCCTGCATTTCTTTTCTATTCTTCAGATTTCGCCGTCAAGCGGCCATGGCGCGGCGGCGCGGCCGTGCGCATGTGCACGCTAGCTAGCGCCTACATCCTCCCCTGCCAGCCGCCTCCTCCATACCACGGCATATATCTGCTTATATAATAATAATAATCCTCAAGACACCAATTGAGTAGCGATTACGTACTACATCAAAGGCTATATATAATGCACAGCACAGGCACATAGACATCGCACAATCTATCTGACAATCACATCGACAAAGGAAAATTGAAGTGATCTACCACACACTCCAACGGCTGTTGCATCTCTAGACACTGTTGGAGTAGTTGCTGACTCCGTGCAGTTGATCGGCACATCCATCGATTGGAATGGCTCCATCAGCTCCAGTTTTGGCAGCCCTGCTGCTTCTGCTCACAGTCAGCTGGGCAGCATTGACCGCCGTGGCAGCCAACGCACCGCCGCCGCCGACCGGGTGGCAGAGGGGCGCGCACGCGACGTTCTACGGCGGAGCCGATGCCTCCGGGACCATGGGCGGTGCGTGCGGGTACGGGAACCTGTACTCGCAGGGCTACGGCTCGCGCACGGCGGCGCTGAGCACGGTGCTCTTCAACGACGGCGCGTCCTGCGGCCAGTGCTACAAGATCGCGTGCGACCGCAAGACGGACCCGACGCTGTGCAAGCCCGGCGTCACGGTGACCGTCA
The DNA here is from genome assembly GCF_019320115.1 of Miscanthus floridulus. Lineage (NCBI taxonomy): Eukaryota > Viridiplantae > Streptophyta > Magnoliopsida > Poales > Poaceae > Miscanthus > Miscanthus floridulus. Next base: position 35,992,167 of record NC_089587.1, read on the forward strand.
CCGCCACCAACTTCTGCCCGCCCAACTCGGCGCTGCCCGACGGGGGATGGTGCAATCAGCAGCGCCCGCACTTCGACATGGCGCAGCCGGCGTGGGAGAAGATTGGCAGCGACGTCAGCACCGGAATCATCCCCGTCATCTACCAAAGGTCAGTATTATATACGCGGATGTTCAGTTTGCTCTAATCTAATCACTCATTTATTAAGCGAGGAGAATTGTCTTGCACTCGATCGTCGATCTCTAATACTAAATGGAAACTTGGTGTGCATGCAGAGTTCCATGCGCTCGGCGAGGTGGAGTCAGGTTCATGATCAATGGCCACGACTACTTCAACCTCGTGCTCGTCACCAACGTCGCAGGGGCTGGCTCCATCAAATCCATGGATGTCAGGACCTCCGATTCCACGGACTGGATGCCCATGGCACGCAACTGGGGCGCAAACTGGCACTCTATGGCGTATCTCAGTGGGAAAAGGCTCTCGTTCAGGGTCACCATCACAGATGGTCAGACACTCGTGTTTACTAATGTGGTGCCGGCTGGCTGGACCTTCGGCTTGACATTCGCAAGCAATTTGCAGTTCAAGTGAGGACTCGATTGTCACAGCTGCCCTAAGGCTCAACTGTCAACATTGCTTATGTTGTACATTATGTACACTAGCCTGTCAGTAGTTGGGTTGCAAGTCTGATATTGTATTCTTCTATGAAATATTCTTTCTTATATGTAGCATTGTAAATTGATCGTGTCTCAGCAATTCACTACCAATATATTATTGTATATTGACCGTGTCTCCACGACTCACTACCAATACCATCACCGCCTCAAGGTGCACCATCAATACCCACAAGTCGATTGCGGTGTATTATATATGAAAAGAGGTTAGTTGAGACTCTGGCTGCCTTGAGACTTGTAGGTGCTCCACTAAGGGTCAGATACTAGGACGATGCATCCGTGGTTACTTAGGACCAATGTCTGGCCTAGGTGGTGGGCACTCCTATTGATGGAAATCACCTTTGCAGAGTGTGTAAATCCTTACGTAAGGCATATTCTATGATCGTGGATGACAATGTGTTACTGCCATGTGAACTAGGAGAGTAACTTCCTGTCTGCCCTTATTTCCCTTGGTGGTTAAGGTTAGTTTGAGGCCATTGCGACAAGTAAGGGAGGGAGCTTTCCTTATCAACTAGAGAGTGATGACAGAACAGAAGTGGTGGATTGGGAATGGAATAGATTGTATGTTGTGACCTTGAGATGGAATTGGGAAAGTTGATGGGATTTGGTAGATGGAATACTTGGGAGTGTAAGGTCCTGTGAGCATCTAAGAGGGGGAATTGAATTGGGTGTCTAATTCAAACTTAAAAACCTAGGGCTCAAGACAAACTACCTCTAGAAAAACTATAAATTACTCTAGCAAGATGTGCACTTAAGGTTTTTCTAGTGTGCTCTAACATATCGTTAACCCACAAAGAGTTTTGCAACATAGAGCAAATCCTATCAACTAATCTAGGGAGGTAAATGTCACATAAGCAAAGCACGTGCATATGCTATAAATGTTTTTTTCAATCAATTCAAGGGGAGTTCCGACCTGCTATATTGAATCGAGGGAGCTAAAAACCTTGAACAAGTACAGAATACTTCTGGCATACATACAGTTAAAGAGGAGGGGTGTGAATAGTCAAGCAAAGAGAGCAAATCAAGCATTGTTACAGCAAGACTGAAAATAGTTTGTCCAGGCCATCACAAAGGCCCTGTCCTCCTTGTACCGACAGGTCCATTACAAAGCGCTAGTATCTTTGATGGCTGAGCAGAGCACTCCTGTCACAGTAGTGTCCACAGCGTCAAAGATCAACGCCTTCCTGGCTTTTCCAGATTTGCCAGAGAACGATGAGCATTATATCCAAGCGGAATTTTCGCAGGTTAGTTGATAGCCCGCCTAATAGTCCAAGGCGTTGTTTGTTGGTCGCCGACTTGCATGGTGATGTTGAGTCGGCTCCAAACGTTCGCTGCCTTTGGGCAGGTAACAAAGATGTGATCACTTGTTTCCAAAACACTTGGGCAGCTTGGGCAGAAGGAATCTTCAAGCGGCCTGATATTCTTCCAGAACAGATTAGCCCGAGAGTTGATTCTGTCAAAGTGAACTAGCCAACCAAAAAAAATTTAGCTTCCCAGGAAGCCTTGCACCCCAGATGAGCTGCGGACCAAGGAGAATGGGGTCGTTTGCATGGAGAGCTCGGTAAGCCTCTCGGGAGGAGAAGGGGGCTGGTTTCTAGAAGCTATAAATGTGATAAGTAAAGAGCTTAGGTAAGAGAGAGCAAACTCAAGGAGATGCGGTGATGTGTAGCGTAGTATCGGTTGTCAACCGCAACCCCTAATCCACGTTGGACCTCCAACAAGGTACGGTCACCAAGTTTCTCCCAGTCATGGTGCTGAATTTGCCACGCAAGTCTTCCACCAACCAAAGCTAGCGCCATGAGTCACACAGTCTCACCACTGCCACTTGGTTCTTCGGGTCACCTTGACACCATATGTACACTGCAGAACTTCTCCGCAGAAGTCTTCTAGTCGCTCACACATTGATACAATTGTTCACTGTGTACCGTTTAGGTGAACACTGTTTCTATGTATGTTTGTTGTAGAAGACCATGAAAGTTTATTTTGATTATGGATGATCTTGTGCAAAAGACATGCCCATGTTAATTCCGGATATTTGCTTTGTGCAATTCGTATATGTGTAATATCCCAGTTGTTACAATTTGTGGTCTCTATGTAGCTTAGATAATGAAGATATCTGCTTCAGGCTTAATTTGCATCTTGATTTTGTGGTCCACATGTGAGCATGTCAATTGGCGTAAGAGTAATTCCAAGAGTCTATTTATATCCTTCCTAACGGATAGAAATACAAATTTTGGTGAAAAATATTTTCCAACAACTTCTTTAATTCAGTATGCAAATATAGACATCCTTGATTCTAGATTTTCCGCTAGCCAAAGATGGAGAGTGGCACCGACTCTCTAGAATGCGCACAAGATTTAGAGAAGTTGGGGGATGGGGGGTTGAGAAGATATAGAGATAAATTTTTATTCAAATGGCTCTTCAAATGATGATTTATAGAATGCATTTAAGAGAGATTTTTGAAGATGATCTAACCATTGAGCTAAAAGAAAAAAAATACTTTTACTCCAACAAGAAAGAACAATGCCTGCCTTACTTGATGATACAACCAATGGCATGTAACAGCTTTCTGAATAACAATCAGGGTTCGAAATTTCGGCGAAATTTCACGAAATTCGGTAATTTCGGTGGTGGCCGAAAGAAAAATCTGAAATTTTGTAATACACTAATACATGTGTTATATAACTTTAGACTCATTTTTTTATTGTTTATATTGCATATTTTTGTATTCAATAGATGTGTAGTCATAAATCATACTAATATTTGTTTAGATTTAAATGTTTTTTTAGAAAAAAAACATACTTCATGTGCTAGTCTCTAAAAATAATTGGCCGAAATTTCGGTCGAATTTCGCGAAATTCGGTAGTTTCGATGGTGGCCGGAATTTTTGCAATACCGAAATTGAAAACCCTGATAACAATGATAGTGAACATTTCAAAGAAATGTAGTTAATGCCCCCCCCCCCCCCCCCCCCCCCCCCCCCCCCCCCGTTTAGAGTGCCGGCTTATTACCATGGCTTATTCAATGCAAAAGTAAAATTACAGCTCAGCCGTCCTGCCCGTAGCGAAGTGCGGGCCTGATGATGATGGTTGCTGACAGTGGATAGTCCCGGCCGATACCAAAACCGAGCCAGAAACGTGTGCCGATGATACTATTACCAAAACCGAGCCAGGGAGCAGGCAACCATGAGCATCAGTGTGACACCATAGATGTGACGGCGCCCCACACTACTATCGCGGAGCCACCCAAATACGAGGTGCCCGAGGACTGTGCCGTGGAGAGCTACGCCATTAACGGCAGCCATCAGAACCGCTTGAGGTACTATGGCTAGCTGCTGCTTTCCAGGGATCATCTATCCCTGTTTCTGATTAAGCAGATGCTAAACCTTTTGTACAACGAGAGATATATATATATATATATATATATATATATATATATATATATATATATATATATATATATATATATATATATATATATATATATATATATATCAAATGGTGAAAACCCCGCCACTTTGCATATTGCTCGTGTTGGTTATCACGTCTCGCTTCAATTGGGCGAGTAGCCGGGTTGAGTTGTTCGAGTCGGCTAATACATGCGCCCTATCCATTTTGCTGATAAGCCATGGCTAAAAGTACTGTTGGTTGATTTGGTGTGAGAGAAAAATATTGTTCGTTGGTTGAAAAAGTACGGCATGGTCTGATAAATCTAGGGTCGGTCACTCTCAGAACGAATATGTGATGAATATTTTGGTGGCTCCAAGGTCGATGAGGAAACATCGCACACTTCGTCAGGACAAATGATGTGAGCTAATCTTAGCATCTTTCGCCCCGCCACCTCGATATAGTCCTGCACGATAGTAATAACTAGTAATAAATTAATGGTAAAAATAGTTCGCCATTTCTTGTATTTTGTGTGAAAAATATCGAACAGATCTAAACAGCACACTCAAAACCAGAATAACAAAATCAGCGGCACAAAGCAAAAAAGCAAGAATAGAACCAACCTTCCTAGCTAGCTTGTTAAATATCCCACGCAGGATCGCAAGAGGACACGGGACATAAGTGACTAGTATCCAATTAGCTTTGCACTAGAGCCGGCATGGATACTAAGGACGGTGCTAGGAGTCAGTTATGTCTTATGTCCTGTAGAAAAAGTAATAGGTAGTTTTGCTAAAACAATTATAAAACTTATCACTCTATCTATCACTTTTGAAAGAGCCGTGAAACAGCTCACTATTTCCACCCATTTTGAATAGCAGAAGGCTAAAAGCATGATACAATGTGCTTCCAAAAGTGTACTACACAAAAGTACTTTTCGAAAAGCAGCTTCAGATTTTATCTCTTTAGTTGGCTTTCTGCTGTTTGGAGCAGAAGCACTTTCAGAAACTCAACTAAACACAACCTAACCATGTAAATGCGTAGCTAACAAGCACGGCCGCACGGGATACTATGTGTTTGGAACTGATTAAAATCAGATTCTCGGCCACCGCAACATGAGAATCGAAAATATCCCGCTAAACGCCTTGTGATATTGGTGATTCTTTTCTCCGCACAAAGCTCACCCACTAGTCAATAAATATTAGGGTACATTTAGCTTTCGAACTGCAATAGAAATCGATTTTCAGAAAATTTAGCTTAAAAAGAAGTTGATCCTAAGAGTATCTCCAAGACATTAGGGATTGTTTGGAATAGAGGAATCCGAAATAAAGGAATAGAGAAAAACGTAGTAATAGGGTGGAGTGAAAAGTGAAAAACTACGGGATTGCAAAACACAGGAATGTGAACTATAGGTTGTTTGGATTGCAGGAATGTGTAACATAGTAATCATGAGACATATAGGTTAACAAAAACTTATTACATTCAAATTAACCGAGAACAAAAGTTCGATTCCTGAATTAGCTCAGAAATTTTGGTTGGCGCTTGCTTAAGTGGAAGCTGGGTTTCATTTTCCGTCTATAATTTTTTGTTTCCTGTGTTCTTACTCAGCTTAAACTTTCTCCTAGCCATGTACTACTTGACGAAGAACAACGTAAGCTTGATTAGCACATGCATGTGGGAGCAAGAGTTGGAGGAAAAATTCCCTTGGCTTTGGAGTAGATTTTTCCTTTCCTCCGAAAGTACAACTCTTATTGCCGATCTTTCTCCCTTCCAAACGGCCCCTTAGCCAAATCATTTTCTAAAGGTAAATTTGGCTATTATTGAAGGAAAAAAAAACGTCTCCAGTAGACTCTGTAAATGACTCTTTAAATTTAGTAGCTCTTCATTCCATCTCACTCGCTCTCTACTTTTAGATAGCCTACCTAAATCTAGTAGTCCTTCATCCTATCTCATTCGCTCTCTACTTTTGGATAGTCTACCTCAGTAGCCATCCAGCCTCTTGATTTTACAGAGTCTGTTCGAGTACTTTGGTATGTGAGATATTTATCTGTATGGCCTTAAAAAATTACGTCTTCCTTTTGTGGTCCTTTTTTCTATGTGAAGACCAAAAACGAAAATCTTTTTCTTCTATGGCCTTCCGTCCAGTCTGTTAGGGTATGCTGTCAGTTTCCCCACTGTTAGATACGTGAAATGACTAAAATGCCCTTACTGCTTACTGTGTTTCGCTTCCTCTGTTTTTACTGCATCGGGCATGAACGCTGGTGAAAAAAAAGAGAAAGCGCGAGCAACACAGCGGCCCCTTCCGCGTGCTCCGTCCTCGCACTTCTGAATCGGCAGAGGAGCCAAAGCTTAGCTGCCACTGGGGGTCATATTTTTTTTTCTGGGGTCAACAATGGCCAAAATTCATAGAATATTGGGTTTGTTTGGTACAACTTATAAGTTGTTTATGTTAGATTGATCTCCCCGCCAATAAGCCCAATGACCTATTGAGCCTTGGTCACGCGCCCTGATCGGGGGCGCCCAACCCTACATGGTTGGTGGGCCCCCGTCGCACTGCGCTATATAAAGTGGTGGGGGCCGGTGGCTCATCATACGAGGTTGACCGTGAGCCAATCCGCCCCACCAACAAACCCTAAGTCCGATCTAGTAAGGGCGCGCAGCCAGCGATGGGAAGACGCCACCGTCATCACCGTCGGCCTCACTGCACCCCACCGCATCGTCGGACTTCACCGACTCTTCTCCGACCATCGCTGCCCGTGCGCAGAACGTCACCGACAGAACGAGATGGCCGGATCCTCCTCGACGGCGCCCTCTGATGGTCTGTACACTCCCATCCACTCTCCTCTCTCTATCACTCTGTAGTACGGTTCATTAGGTTATCTACTTGTTCATCCCAAATAAAAGAATCACCCGACTAGATGCTACTCTAGATGATCTTTGGGATCTAACAATGGTATCAGACGCCTGTCTAGTTCGTAGATCTGGATCGAGAAAAAAAAGCAAATCGAACCCTAACCCTAGATCGGGTACGGGAAAAGTCAGAAACAGATTGAGACACGGTCTCAACAAAGAACCCTAACCCTAGCAGTTCGCCAGCCTAGGGTGTAGATCTAGGTTTTCTGAATCAACAGCAACGAAAAATGAATGAAAAGAAAAGTGGAGTTCGAATTCGATTCGGATCCAATAGAACCAAACCCTAACCCTAAAGATAGGGAGACTACCTGGGCTTTCCTCACCGCCGGTGACATCGCCACCGCGCGGAAAGAACACCGCGGCGTCAGTCCCGAACGGCGCGTGGGACAGAGCCACGATCCGCACCGCACCTCGCACGCACGGTCATGGCAATAGGGCACCACCATGCGGCCCCTCGACGGCGGCGTGCTTAGCCTCGGGCGAGCACGCACGTCGACAAGAGGACGCTGGGTGGAGCCCCTCTTCTTCTCCCTCGGCCACCGAGGACGGCTGCGCTGTGGCTGTCTCTCTGAGCTGCACTGCGCGATGAGAGAGAAGGGGAGGGAAAGAATGGCCTAGGGTTTGGAGGGGTGCGACCGTCGCGGGTTTTTCATCCGGCCAAAATGCGAGGACGACCGTCGATCGGAGATCAACGGCCAGCAGCGCATCGGGCCGCTTTGAGCGCAGGCGGGAAAGGGAATTCCCGGCCCAGGCCTAGGTTGCGGCCTAGGCGCGGGGAAGGCGCCGCGCGCGTCTGCGCGAACGGGCTTTTGGCGCTGGGCCGCGAGCACTGCTGCTGGACCGGGCCAAATGCACAATATAAATTTATGCAATTTTTCCTTTTTTCCAGAAACTGATTTGATTCATATTTGATAAATTTGAATTGAATTTTGATGATAATTTCTGTACAAAATTTATCCAATGATATTTTTTGTTCAGTAAATAGTAAAGTTGCTTCTGGAAAATATTATCATGAGAATTTTATTCAAAGTTTCCACTGCGTATTTAAAGTTGTTATGGACTTTTAATTAAATTCGAACCAATGGGAGAATTTAATTTTAAGAGCCAAGAAATGAATATGAGTTGATTATGATATTGTTATTTTCTTACCAACGTTGTTACTAGCAATATTACGATTTTAATGATTATGCATTATTTCTATTTCTGCCCAACGGTGATGTAGATTTAATGTATAAAATAATTGTATGTTTTAATTTTGATCAACGTTGAAACTAAGGCATGCAAATTGTTGTTGTTTTTTTATATTATGTTCTCACTTTAAAGAGAAATTGTGTTTTCAAGAGGATACTCCTTGATGGCTTATATTAAAGATATCCCAACTCTCAAAGGGCATAACTACATTGAATGGAAGAAAAAGATCGACCTGGCCTTTATTTTAGCTGAGGTTGACTGGGTAGTCACCACATCATGTCCCAAAGAACCTGTGGCGCCGGTGAGGGAGACTGATGAGATTGATGCTGCATGGTAGAACAGAGAGCGGGACTTTGCTCCCGTAAAGATGTCTTTTGACCTCGAACATAGAAAGTGGGTCATAGCCAATAAGAAATGTTTGGCCGTGATAAAGAATACAATTGAGCCTGCAATAGTGGGCTCAATTCTAGACTGTGATACGGTCACAGAGTACCTAAAAAGAATAAAGAGTTAGTTCACTGGCTCTTCAAAGACATATGCAACCCAGCTGATCAAGCAGCTGGTGACAGAAAGGTACTCTGGTGGCGGCAGTGGCATTAGAGAGCACATACTGAGAATGAGCAATTTGGCATCTAAGCTCAAACCAATGGATTTGGCACTCGAGGATTAGTTTCTTATTCATTTGATTTTTGCTTCTTTGCCTAAATAATTTGACACTTTTGTTATTAATTACAACATACAGCCTGAGAAATGGGATCTAGAAAAGCTCATAGCCATGTGTGTGCAGGAGGAGGAAAGAATAAAAGTTTCACAGGGTGGTACTATCAACTACCTAAAAGATAATAAGAAAAAGAACTATAATAACAGCTCTTCCTCTAAGTCATCTAGAAAGGGTCCCATGCAACAGTCTCAGAACAAGCAATTCCCAGTGGATAAAGACCAGTGTCTCTATTGTAAGAAGACGAGACATTATAATAAGAATTGTTCCGATTTCCTAAAGATGATTATGAAAAATAAAGGGATTTCGTTCGATCAGAACTTTGCAAAGAAGCGAAAGTTTCATTAAAGTCGCAAATAGAGTACAAGCAGATGTTGAGGCCGTTGGCGATCTTCCGCTAGAGGTTGTTGATGGCTTCATACTTTTTCTAGAGATGTTCTTTATGTACCTTCTTTTTAAAGAAACTTGATTAGTGTATCAAAGTTGGACCATGATGGTTATGATTGCCATTTTGGAAATGGCAAATGTCAGATATTGTTTAATAATAGATGTATTGGTCTTGCCTTCCGACAAGACGAGCTTTATTTGTTATCACTTCATGAAAATGTGAATTCCGTATGTGATGTGAATGAAAATGTATCCTCATCGAACAATGCAAATAGAAAACGAAAGAGAGCTCATGATGCGTTGTCGAAATTATGGCACTGTCGTTTAGGCCATATTTCGAGGGGGAGAATAGAAAGACTAGTTAAGAATGATATTCTTCCTTCATTAGAGCTCTCAGATTTAGAACAATGTAGAGATTGCATAAAAGGAAAGTATATAAAGAAAATTAAAAAGGATGCCAAATGAAGCACAAGAATTTTAGAGATAATTCACACAGACATATGTGGTCCTTTTTCTGTGAAAAATGTGGATGGTTATGATTCATTCATAACATTCACAGACGATTACTCTTGTTTTGGCTATATTTATCCAATTAAAGAAAGAACAGAAGCGTTGGATAAATTCAAAATATTTAAAGCAAAAGTTGAAAATCAGCATGATTTAAAGATTAAGATAGTCAGGTCTGACCGTGGGGGGGAGTACTACGGTCGGCATACCCCATATGGACAAGTTTCTGGACCTTTTGCAAGGTTCTTACAGGAGAATGGTATAGTCGCCCAGTATTCAACACCAGGCGAACCTCAGCAGAATAGAGTAGCTGAAAGGTGTAACCGTACCCTGATGGATATGGTGCGTAGTATGATAAGTTACTCCACCTTACCGTTGAGCCTGTGGATGGAGGCATTAAAAACCGCCATTCACATTCTCAATAGAGTATCAAGTAAGTCGGTGCCCAAAATACCATATGAATTGTGGACAGGAAGAATACCCTCACTAAAACACTTACGAGTGTGGGGGCGTCCTACTGAGGCTAAAGTATTTAACCCAAACATTGGGAAGTTAGATCCCAAAACAGTAAGTTGCCATTTTATTGGCTACCCAAAAAAGTCAAAAGGTTTTTATTTCTACTGTCCAAATAGACATACAAAGTTTGTGGAAACGAAACACGCTGTCTTCCTAGAGGATGAAATGATAAGGGGGAGCATGGTAGCTCGAGAAATTAATCTTGAGGAGAAACGAGTGTATGCACCCACTCCGATGGTTCAGGAGCCATTTTTCGAGCTACCTGCTGTTGCTACACCTACAACGCAAGATGTTATGGTGCCAGCACCTGTTGTTATTCCTCCTATGGTAACAACAAATGAGGATGAGGAACCCATGGTTCAGAATCCTACAGAACATATTGCCACACATGAGGAGGAGCAACAACAGCCTCAAACAGTAAATGTGCCAAATGTGGAGGCCCTTAGAAGGTCTCAAAGAGTTAGAAGATCAGCTATTTCTGATGATTATGAAATCTATAATACTAAAGAGTTTCAAATGGAGGATGATCCCACCTTATTTGAAGAAGCCATGAGTAGTGATCATTTATTAAAGTGGCTTGAGGCCATAGAAGATGAAATGAAATCAATGAATGCCAATAAAGTTTGGGATTTAGAGATAATTCCTAAAGAAGCCAAAATAGTAGGCTATAAATAGGTCTACAAGACAAAACTTGTCTCTCAATGGAATATAGAGAGATTTAAAGCCTGACTTGTGGCAAAAGCCTTTACACAAAGAGAATGGATTGATTACAATGAGACCTTTTCTCTAGTCTCATGTAAAGATTACTTCAGAATCATAATGGCATTAGTGGCATATTACGATCTAGAATTACATCAGATGGATATAAAGACGACATTTCTTAATGGAGACTTAGAGGAAAATGTTTACATGGCACAACCAAAAAGTTTTGTCATGGAAGGAAAAGAACGAATGGGATGCCGCCTAAAAAAAATCCATTTATGGATTAAAACAAGCTTCAAGATAGTGGTACTTGAAGTTTGACCAGACAATAAAAAATTTTAGGTTTAAAGAGAATGTTGAGGATAATTGTGTCTATACAAAGTTTAAGAATGAGAAGTTTATCTTCCTTATTCTGTATGTGGATGATATCTTACTTGCTAGTAGTGATGTCAGTCTACTACTGGAGACAAAGAAGTTTTTGTCCTCAAAGTTTGATATGAAAGATCTTGGTGAAGCTTCATTCGTTCTAGGGATCGAGATTCACCGAGATAGAAGTAAAGAGGTATTAGGACTGTCACAAAAGGCATACATTGAAAAGATCTTAAAGAAATTCAGTATGCACAAATGTAGTCCCTCACCTGCTCCTATAGTCAAGGGCGACAGATATGGGGATTTTCAATGCCCCAGGAACCAATATGAGATCGATCAAATGAAAGTGGTTCCATATGCTTTAGCTGTCGGAAGCTTGCAATATGCTCAAGTATACACGCGCCCTGACTTGGCATTTGTTACTGGGTTACTTGGCAAATTCCAGAGCAATCCTGGAATAGAACACTGTAAATTGATAAAGAAAGTCTTGCGTTATTTGCAAGGAACGAAAGGCCTCATGATGACGTATAGAAGATCTGATTCACTCCATATAGTGGGATATTCAGATTCTGATTATGCGGGAGATAATAGAAAATCCACATCTGGATATGTGTTCACTCTCGCAAGGGGAGCTATTTCATAAAAAAACTCAAAATAAACCGTCACTACATCGTCCACAATGTATGCCGAGTTTATAGCATGTTATAAGGCAACGGGGCAGGTGAACTGGCTAAAGAAGTTCATACCCGGTTTGAAAGTGGTTGACGACATCTATAGACCACTGAAGTTATACTGCGATAATAATCCAGCAATACAGTATGCTCACAACAATAGATCAAGTGGTGCTGCCAAACACATTGATATAAAGTATTATGTTGTGAAGGATAGAGTCTGGGATCAAATGATAAGTCTTGAGCATATAAGTACTGAAAAGATGCTCGCAGATCCGCTTACAAAAGGCTTACCACCCAACGTGTTCAGAGAACATGTAGCTGGCATGGCTTTAAGGGAAAGCCTATGATTCCTGGACTATAAAGGGCCCAAAAGTTAAAGTATCTATTTCAGATCAGAGACATGCATTGTAGCCGTTAAATCTATCGACGATTGACCGTGACGATGAAACATGCTCTATGCATCATCTGTGAAGAAATGAGTAAGAATAAAAGGATTGAAGTTTAAAGTTTAAAGATAAAAGTAGTAGTGTGAGATCAAGGGGGAGAATATTGGATTGATCTCCCAGCCAATAAGCCCAACGACCTATTGAGCCTTGGTCACGCGCCCTGGTCGGGGGCACCCAACCCTACATGGTTGGTGGGCCCCCGTCGCACTACGCTATATAAAGTGGTGGGAGGCGGCGGCTCATCGTACGAGGCTCACCGTGAGCCAATCCACCCCACCAACAAACCCTAAGTCCAATCTAGTAAGGGCGCGCAGCCAGCGACGGGAAGACGCCACTGTCATCACCGTCGGTCTCACTGCACCCCACCGCATCGCCGGACTTCACCGATTCTTCTCCGACCATTGCTTCCCGTGCGCAGAACGTCACCGACAGAACGAGATGGTCGGATCCTCCTCGACGGCGCCCTCTGATGGTCTATACACTCACATCCACTCTCCTCTCTCTATCACTCTGTAGTACAGTTCATTAGGTTATCTACTTGTTCATCCCAAATAAAATAATCACCCGACTAGATGCTACTCTAGATGATCTTTGGGATCTAATAGTTTATAGCTAAAATAAGCGAAAATCAACAGTCAAACGTCACGTTTTCAACAGCTTATTCTGACCACGCTTATTTCCACAACTCTCATTTATATAAAAACAGAAGCTAGATCAGATTAATTTATTTTGACCGTCGTTTTTACTTTATTTATATAGCTTATCTGATAAACAGATAAGCTGGGCGGGGCAGCCACAAAGCCGTCGGGTCGGTCAGACCCCTATGAAATAACAGCAGGCTACACAGGTCGGCCGCACAGCTGCATCAGCATCTGCCACTGGGGCGTGCCACACTGCCGTAGGGCACAGGGGCAAGGCGCATCGTGCAGCGCCACGGCCCGAAGGCTGAAGTGGCCTCAACTAGAAATCTAGAATTGTTATATTAAATTAAATGGAAGACTGATTTCACAGTCTGTTAACTAGCTATTTATAAGGCTTTTCACGTCAGTTTTTTTGCCGGCAAGGAAACTCTAGATGAAGATGCATTAAAATTATGCACTTTGTTTCTCAATTTTTATGCAGTTACATACTTAGGCATGGGATGCGCCTAAATTATGCTGTTATGTGTTAAATTTGTTTAATATTTCGATGGTCTCCTCTTATGTGTTAATTTTTTGCTAGGGTAAAATGGTCATTTTATCCATCACTTAACACCGTTAAGTCCCTGAAATGGACGGAAGGCCACAGAAGAAAGAGATTTTTGTTTTGGAGCCTCACAGGTAAGTTCAAAAAAAAAAGAGGGCCACATAAGAAAGATGTATTTTTTTTAAGGTCATACGAGTAGATATCTCTATTTTTTTTGTCAAATCTATTTTAGAGAGTAGCTAAATCAATAAATTTGGCTACTTTTTTTCCTAATCTCTCGGAGATGCTCTAAAATCTACAGTTTACTAAGGACTAAAAATCATTTTTTTCATAGGTGGGTTCTTATGTTAGCAGCCACTAAAAATAGGTGCATGTGCCAAACTTGAGGGGAGTAATTTAGACTTTTTCCTTAATTTTATCTTCCATTAACTTACCCAGTTTTGATAGCATATCCCATCCATTCAACTGTTCAATCATTTTATTTGTAAGAAAATCTCGGCCCATAATAACGCGTGGGGTATTCTTCTAGTTTATAATAAAAGATGGTGCACCTTAAGGCGGTGATGGTATTGGTAGTGGGTCGTTTGGGACACGGTCAATTTACAATGGTACGTATAAGAAACAATATTTCATAGAAAAATACAATATCAGACGGCTACTGAATGCGCAGAGTGTTTTGTACAGCATGTGTACACAATGTAGTACACCATATATAAACAATAATTGAGCCTTAGGGCGCAGTTGTGCTGAGTCCTCACTTGAACTGCAATTTGCTTGCGAATGTCAAACCAAAGGTCCAGCCAGCCGGCACCACATTAGTAAATACGAGTGTCTGACCATCTGTGATGGTGACCCTGAACGAGAGCCTTTTCCCACTGAGATACGCCATAGAGTTCCAGTTTGCACCCCAGTTGCGTGCCATGGGCATCCAGTCCGTGGAATCGGAGGTCCTGACATCCATGGATTTGATGGAGCCAGCCCCTGCAACGTTGGTGACAAGCACGAGGTTGAAGTAGTCGTGGCCATTGATCATGAACCTGACTCCACCTCGCCGAACGCATGGAACTCTGCACGCACACCAAGTTTCCATTTACTAATAGAGATCGACCATCGAGTGCAAGACAATTCTCCTCGGTCAATTAATACAGACAGAGTATATAATGCTGACCTCTGGTAGATGACGGGGATGATGCCGGTGCTGATGTCGCTGCCAATCTTCTCCCAGGCCGGCTGCGCCATGTCGAAGTGCGGGCGCTGCTGATTGCACCACCCGCCGTCGGGCAACGCCGAGTTGGGCGGGCAGAAGTTGGTGGCGGTGACGGTGACCGTGACGCCGGGCTTGCACAACGTCGGGTCCGTCTTGCGGTCGCAGGCGATCTTGTAGCACTGGCCGCAGGACGCGCCGTCGTTGAAGAGCACCGTGCTCAGCGCCGCCGTGCGCGAGCCGTACCCCTGCGAGTACAGGTTCCCGTACCCGCATGCACCGCCCATGGTCCCGGAGGCATCGGCTCCGCCGTAGAACGTCGCGTGCGCCCCCCTCAGCCATCCGGTCGTCGGCGGCGGTGCGTTGGCTGCGACGCCACGGCCAACGCCCATGCGCACTGTGAGCAGAAGCAGAGCTGCCAAAATTGGAGCTGGAGCCATTCCAATCGATGTGAACTACTACTCGCAAACACTACTGTCTAGAGCTGCAACAGGTGTTTGTGTGTTGTGTGTCCAGGCCCGGCCGTTGGAGTGTGTGTGTGTATAGCACACTTTTCCTTTGTTGATGTGATTATCAGATTGTGGGATGTTTAATTGCCTGTGATGTGCAGGAGTATAAATAGACTTTTGTACGTAATCTCTACTCAATTGGTGGCTTGAGGTTGAGGATTATATAAACTGAAGGAGGAGGCAGGCAGGGAGGATGTAGGCGCTATAGCGTGCACATGCGCACGGCCGCGCCGCCGCGCCGTGGCCGCTTGACGGCGAAATCTGACGAATAGAAAAGAAATGCAGGCGCAGACACGTTCGCGCCACACCTGCTTTCTCATCTCGCTACCTCAATCGTCCGTCGGCTCATCTTCATCTGTTGGACTTTTACTTGTTCGACGTGAGAAGAGCATGCATCTTGGATTGACTTCTGAAGGCAAGGCTATAGCTTAAATATAAATATTGTTTCGCGCGCGGTTCTCTGTTGGAGTTGGGAGGACGTACTCGGTACTCCCTTGTCCAAGGAAGCATGAAGTTGAAGCTGGTCCAACGAATGCATGCACCTGGTCCGGCCGCCGCGGAACCAGAGATTCAGAGTTGAGTTAACGTCAAGCCAGGATAACCGGATATGTTCATCACAGGAGCCTTACAAAGTAGCATGAGCATGGGCATAAGGGTACCACACAAGATAAATTAATTACGCGTTACTAGACCCAGACGTCCGGACGCCCGCGACTGCTTTGCTTCCCGCGCGTAGCGAGCGGACGACGTGGACCGGAGCCACTACGCGAGCATTGCGCCGCCGTCGGCCCACCGGGGCCATCACCTCCACGGGCGTTTGCGTGCTCGTCGGGTACGGTTTCCCACCGAGCTTGAACAGCCGCGACGAGATGGAGGGAAGGAAAGGGAGGGGAGAGGGCGAGACGTGTTGCACGAGGAAGACACGAGGTAAGAGCCGAAGCCCTACGGCAGGCCACTGTCCGCCAGCCACCGGCAATTATTGCAACATGTGCAAAACCCAATTTACTTTTAAAACATCCAGACGAAACATTTGCAACATACGTCTAAAGACAGATGAAACATTTGAAACATGCATTAAAACACTTGCAAAAAACACATGAAATACTTGAAACCATTGCAACACGTACCCAAGCATCCAGATAAAATATTTGCAACATATGCTTGAAACATATGCAACATCCAGATAAATAGACTTGCAACATACGTCTGAAAAACAGAAGAAACATTGAGAATGAACGTTTGCAACATAAGTGTACAACCATCGCAACATATGCAACATCTCGATCTACTTTTGCAATATCTATATATACGAAACTCTTACAATATACCTCTGAAACAACAGAAACACTCGAAATGTACGCTTACAACATGTGCTTTCAGCGCAATGTCACCTTGCTGCTTGGACGAACGGAGCTCGTCCTTGTGGAGCTCAACGCTGGCGTGGAGCTCGATGCCACGGAGTGTGTCGGCACGAAAATGTGTCAACACACAGCAAGTCGAAAGGATCTGCTTGATGGAGCTGGAGATCCGCTTGGCTTCAACGCAGGGTTAGTCGATCCTACGTATTCCTTCCGAGGCGTGCTAGTCAATTTGACCCTGCAAATGATAAGGAGAGAAAGTTTATCAGTAATTTAAGGTGGAACATGTCGGTCTGTGCCCAGACAGTTCTAAGTGTGCCGCTTCGGGAGCAGCCAGACGTGAAAAGCGACTGAATAGCCGATACGCACAGAAATCGACTGTTACGGACTGTAAAGCTCATGGATAGTGATTAATTTCATATTGATATGTACAGTACTCGTAGGTGTAAATGAGATCATCAGCTAGACAGATGTTATCAGTATAAAGCATTGAGCCGATGAATCTAACAATAAAAGATATAGCATGCAAGCAAATCGACTGTCTAATACAAATGGACCTACAAACACTCTAAATCTAATCTGTTACCATCAACAGTGAGGTTCGACCAGATCGATGGCAGCTATGATGATAGTAACAAACTAAAACCGAAGAATCCGTAAAACCATCCATACTTCGACAGGCCTTCCGAAAGATATACTATTCATGAAGGCTCGAATGAATCGGCTAAAATAGTCGATTCAGGTGAAAAGGGACTACAACGTGTGCACAATCGACTATTTCATATGGACAAACCTATGAACTCATCAGACCTAACTTGCTATCTCTAACAGTAGGGTTTGATCGGATCGATGCAGCTGTGAAAAACATAACAAATCAAACCTTTAAAGTAAACAGATCTATTCACATTTAATAGAATTATGTAAACATGTTGTAGGTGTTAACGCGCAAGCGATCGGTTATTTAGCCGATGCAGGCATAGCAAACAGTTAAGGTCACGCCTAATTAAGAACAGATCTACTAACTAGCATCCTCCAATCTACAGTGCTATTAGTGGGGATCGACCGGATCGTTACAGCCATAATAGTGAACCGTAGACCAGATTTAACTAACCAGCAAACCTCTCCAAGATCATATATGTCTTAACCACGTACTATGCACGACCAAGATCGAAATAGAACAACTAATAAGACATAACCCGTCGTTCATTGTAAGAAGTATCGTGTTATGACAAAGCAAACGACGGGCCCAAAGGATATGAAGTCAATCTAAATCAATCTTGACCGAGGAGGTTGATGTTGCTGCAAACTAATGACGATAAGAACATTAGCAAGATCGGTAACTTAATGAATCTACCAAAGATCGTCACTCTTAGGTAGAGCCGATAACTTGACCTTAATCTAGTTCGAGCAGTGGAGGTCGACCGGATCGATGCAGCCGTACTTGAACTAGATAAGAGTCGATAACTAGCTTATACTAAGGTTCACTGTGGATGTCGACTGGATCGATGCAGCCGTACAAACCAAAATATAAACCATGACGATACTTACTGACAAACCGGAGGTCGGCCGGACCGATGCAGCCCTGCTTGCTGAAGAACTCGCTAAGATCTACTCTACTCCTACTCCTAAGGAGTGGCCAAAGCCAAAAAAGTAAGTAACTTGTATTTGATTGATTGCGTATTCTTTACAATAGCCAGGGTCCAATATTTATACCTGGAACCTACATGTCAGGTACCTTAGAACGGGGTACCCCGAGCGAACAATCAAAGGGGTCACTTAAGTCCCATAAAAAAACAAAGCTAGAAGGTAAGCCGTGGGCCCCTCACCTGCCACGTTCGAGCCCACCAGGCCCTCCGCCTCGCCTCGAGCCTCACGCAGGAGGTCTCGTCGTCCTGACGCAATCTTCGCCTCGTGCGAGGCTCTCCACGGGAGGCCTCGGCAGGGAACACGATCTCTGCCTCATGCGAGGCTCTCCACGGAAGGCCTCGGCAGGGGATGCATTCTCCGTATCGCGCGAGGACTGTCACGGAAGGCCTCGGCAAGGAGTCTGATCTCTGTCTCACGCGAGGCTCCGCTCTCCGTCTCGCGCAAGGCCTCATTCTTCGTATCACGCGAGACCAGCTTATCCATAGTCCATCGCCCCCGCCTCGGCCGGTCTTCCCGACAGCACGTCATGTCTCATTAATACTTCAACCACTCCCGCAATCTTAGCCGGACGATGGCTCGACGCCGCAGAATGGCCGACGGGACCTGAGGTCGCATCAATGCCATACCGGCTGGGATAGGGCACGGCGGGGATTACCGGCCACTATGTTCTGGCGCTGTACCCACGATCAGCGCCCACACTGCACTGTGCCCCGTGATCCTCGCCTCGAAAACAACGCGACATGGACAACTTGGCCCGGGTTATTACCGCCTCCAAGCCGGCGCACCAGATCAGCCACCCACTCGGGGCCTCGGCACTGTGCACCAAGGTCTCGGCTATCTCGGGGTTTGTGCCTGCCGAGACCCCCCACTGCGGTGCAGCCTCGGCACCGACCAAGCCTTGGCCTCACGCACAGTCCGTCCACAGCGGCTTGCACGTCCACCGCCGCACCCACCCCGAGGCAGTCCCAGGGCTCTCACGACGCACAGGATCGGATGGGACTGGCACACCGCCCCAGTGCTCCAAGGACGACCACTCCGACAACCACGCCGCCATAGGAACAGGCCATAGGGCTCGGACATGCCACCCCTGTTGGCACGACGCCGCATAGTTAACACATGTACTGTCCTTGTCCTCCCTTCAACTATAAAAGGAGAGGACTTGGGCCACTTAGAGGGGGGGGGACGGAGAAGAACACCTTGTAACACACACACACACACATCCCAGCCGCCTGAGAGTAATGTCTCAAGCGGCCCACATGACACCTTGCCGAGACCTGGGACTATCTCCCTTTCTCCCTAGCTTGTAACCCCCTACTACAAGCACTTCGGTGCAAGGAATACAAGATCAATCTCTCAGACTGGACGTAGGGCATCGATTGCCTGAACTAGTATAAACCTTGTGTCTCTTTGCATCACCATCTAGGATTAGGGGCACGCAGTTCAAATTCACTGGTTGGTTGAGGACCCCCCCGGTCCGAAACACCGACAGTTGGCGCACTAGGTAGGGGCCTCTGCATGTCAGTTTCGTCATCCCAGCAGGTTCCGGATGGCAGACCCCGTACGACCATTGCGTCTTGGCACGGTGGTTTGGTTTGGGAGCCTAGAGTTCATGTCCCTAGGGCATGAATATGACATGGTACTCCTCACTCCTCGAGCCCCACCAACCGACGATGAAGTCACGCACCGGTAGCCCAGGCGCAGGTGGCGCCTAGGCGGCCAGTCCCGCCGCGCTCGCTAGGCACAACACGAGCAAGACCACCCCGACGCTACGTGAATCTGGGGTGGCACGCCGCTCCCCACCGATATCCTACGGCCAGCTGTTGGCACAGGGTCCCTGGCTGGGGACCTGTCTAGCCTGAGCTTGGACAAAGGAAAGTCACTGGTGCCACACGGCGATGCCCCGTCATCAAGCCCCGCTCCATCACTCCCTGAGGAGCCGATCCCGGTGGAGCAGAGTCTAGCGACGGCACCATCCCCATACCCCTTTAGGTTGGGAAATGCCGCTGCCTCCTATGCCTACGCTTACACTGCCGCTCACGAGGATCCCTCAGAACGCCGCCAGCGCTTCATTCTTGACCTAAGCACCCACGCCGACTCCTCAAAGGAGGAAGAGGCATGGCCCGGAGTGGATTTCTCTAAACTCCACGACCCTGGGGCTATGCGCCAGTTCTTGGCCGCGAGCGACTACTGCTTAGGCTACTCCGACTCTGACGACGAAGGCACCTATGACCCCACTCACGAGTGTTTTCACGTCGGGCTCGGGATGCCGAGAGCGAGCGAGGAGGACGAGGGGGTAGGTAGCCATTCCCCGCTTCGCCCAGGTATAGGCGCTGCCACACCTCCACGCATTGTCCTGCCGGCCGCATGAAATGAGACCCCTGCCCTTGTGCAACCTCAACGCCCAGACCTAGAACAAGTCCGTGAGCTCCAGGCCAAGGTCGAACAAGACCAACTCCTTCTGCAGCAGCTTCGAGACACTCTCGAACAGGAACAGCGAGGTCGCAACGAAGGCAGGGGAGCCCGATGGAGGGCCCACGATGTGCATCACCGCATCCGTGATGACAAAGGGAGTGAGCAACCCCTAGTCTTCAATCGCGCTAGCCAAAACATCACGGCTGCAGCAATGCTAGTCCGCGCAATGCCCAAGCCTTCTACCATGGAGGGGCGGTGGGTCCGCGGTGAGCTCTGGGATCTCCTAGAGACCGCCGTGGTTCAGCAGGCCGAGAGTTCCGCCTCTCGACGGCACGGGGGCATCTCGAACCTACCCACGGCACCGCCTCGGCAGGACAGGGAAGCCTCGGCTCATCCCGAGCCCGCTCGAGTGTCGATAGCCCACAAGGTCTCTGTGCTTCTAGACCGCCTCGGCAATCGACGCGAGGTGCAGGGAGACCATGAGGTGGTCAGCAGGCGACGATGCCACGACAACGAGGGGCCTACTCGGGGCTACCACCCACACAGAGGTGGTCGCTATGATAGCGAGGAGGACCACAGTCCTTCTCCTAAACCGCCAGGCCCTCGGGTCTTCAGCAGGGCCATCCGCGCTGCCCTTTTCCCGGCCCGGTTTCAGCAACCAGCCAATCTCGTGAAATATAGCAGCGAGACCAACCCCGAACTCTGGCTTGCCGATTACCACCTGGCCTGCCAGCTAGGCGGCACGGATGATGACCGGCTCATCATCCGCAACCTCCCCTTGCTCTTGTCAGACTCAGCACGAGCCTGGCTCGAACACCTTCCTCCCTCACAAATCCACGACTGGCGCGACTTGGTTAGGATCTTCGTCGGGAACTTCCAAGGCACATACGTGCGCCTTGAGAACTCCTGGGACCTTAAAAGCTATCGCCAGAAGCCGAACGAGTCTCTTTGAGACTTCATTCGGCGCTTCTCCAAACAGTGCACTGAGTTGCCCAGCGTCGGCGACTCGGAGATCATCTAGGCCTTCCTCTCTGGCACCACCTACCGAGACCTAGTTCGAGAGTTAGGTCGAAACATACCATGCTCCGCTGCTATGCTCCTCGACATCACCACCAACTTTGCCTCGGGCGAGGAGGCTGTCGGAGCCATCTTCCCCGATAGCGACTCCAAGGGAAAGCGGAGGGACGAGGCCCCCAAGGCCTCAGCCTCCCACCTCCCTAAGAGAAAGAAAAAGGGGCGCCTAGGGAAGCAGGAGGTCCTGGAGGCTGATCTGGTCAGGGCCATAGAACCAAGAATCCCCGAGGCCCTAGAGGCCCTAGGCCTTTCAACGACATGCTCAAGAAACCATGCCCTTATCACCAAGGCCCGGTCAAGCACGCCCTCGAGGATTGCTCCATGCTGCGATGTTACTACGCCAGGCTTGGGCTCCCCGATGACGACGCCAAGCAGAAGGGTGCCGGCGACCGGGACGAAGACAAGGACGATGGGTTCCCCAAGGTACGCAACGCCTTCATGATCTTCGGTGGGCCCTTGGCATGCCTTACGACGCGGCAGCGCAAGAGGGAACGCTGATAAGTCTTCTCGATCAGGGTGGCCACCCCAGTACCTCGACTGGTCTCGGGAGGTGATCACCTTCGATCGAGATGACCACCCTGACCATGTTCCAAATCCTGGGCAGTACCCACTGGTTGTTGACCCAATCATCGACAACACCCGACTCTCCAAGGTGTTGATGGACGGAGGCAGCGGCCTCAACATCCTCTATGTCAATACCCTAGAGCTCTTGGAGATCGACCGGTCGAGGCTCCAAGGCAATGTTGCCCCCTTCCACGGCATCGTACCAGGGAAGCACACGCGACCCATCGGACACATCGACCTTTCCGTCTGCTTCGGCACCCCCTCCAACTACCATAAGGAAGTCCATACCTTCGAGGTAGTTGGGTTTGGGGGAGCCTACCATGCCATCCTGGGGTGGCCATGCTACGCCAAGTTCATGGCAGTCCCCAACTATACTTACCTCAAGCTCAAGATGCCAGGCCCTAGTGGTATCATCACGATTGAGTCCACGTACGAACATGCATACGACTGCGACGTTGAGTGCATCGAGTACGCCGAGGCTCTGGCGGAGGCCGAGACCCTCATCGCCCACCTCGACCAACTCAGTGGCGAGGTGCCTGACTCCAAGCGCCACGCGGGGGCGTTCGAGCCCGCAGAAACCATCAAACTCGTCCCGGTCGACCCCGCCTGCCCCGACAAACGGGCGCTGAGGATCAGCGCCACCCTCGACATCAAATAGGAAGCTGTGCTCATCGACTTTCTCCGTGTGAATGCCAACATATTTGCATGGAGTCCCTCGGACATGCTGGGCATACCGAGGGAGGTCGCCGAGCACACCCTAGACATCCGAGCCAGATCTAGACCGGCGAGGCAACGCCTGCGCCGCTTCGATGAGGAAAAGCGTAGGGCCATCGGTGAGGAGATACAGAAACTCTTGGTGGCCGGATTCATCAAAGAAGTGTCCCACCCAGAGTGGTTGGCTAACCCCGTGTTAGTTAAGAAGAAAAATGGGAAATGGAGGATGTGCGTGGACTACACCAGTTTGAACAAAGCCTATCCAAAAGTCCCCTTTCTATTTCCCTGAATCGATCAAATCGTTGATTCCACGGCAGGGTGCGAGACCTTGTCTTTCCTTGATGCGTATTCTGGTTACCATCAGATCAAGATGAAAGAGTCAGACCAGCTTGCGACTTCCTTCATCACACCATTCGGCATGTACTGCTATGTGACTATGCCTTTTGGCCTCAGAAACACAGGTGCCACGTACCAGCGGTGCATGACCTAGGTCTTTGGCGATAACATTGGGCGGACTGTCGAGGCCTATGTAGACGACATCGTGGTCAAGACTAGAAAGGCCGAGGATCTCGTCGATGACTTGAGGATAACCTTCAAATGCCTTAGAGAGAAGGGCATCAAGCTCAATCCCGAGAAGTGTGTGTTCGAGGTCCCTCGAGGCATGCTCTTGGGATTCATAGTCTTAGAACACGGCATTGAAGCCAACCCAGAGAGGGTCTCGGCCATAACTAGCATGGGACCAATCAGAGACCTCAAGGGAGTACAGAGGGTCATGGGATGCCTTGCGGCCCTAAACCGCTTCATCTCGCGCCTTGGCAAAAAAGGTTTGCCTCTGTACTGACTCTTGAGGAAATCCGAGCGTTTTTCTTGGACCCCCGAGGCCGAAAAAGCCCTCGACAGACTCAAAACGCTGCTCACAAATCCTCCCATCCTAGTACCTCTGGCCAGGGACGAGACCCTCTTACTCTACATCGCCGCAACGACCCAAGTGGTCAGCGCTGCCGTAGTGGTAGAGAGGCAAGAAGAGGGGCACACTCTGCCCACCCAATGACCTATTTATTTCATCAGCGAGGTGCTCTCCGAGACCAAAGCACGCTACCCCCACATCTAGAAGCTGGTCTACGCCGTGGTCCTGGCCCGACGTAAACTGCGTCACTACTTTGAGTCTCACCCAGTCACTATGGTATCATCTTTTCCCCTAGGGGAGATAGTTCATAACCGGGAGCCTCGGGCAGGATAGCCAAATGGGCCATCGAGCTTATGGGGGAAACCTTGACTTTTGCACCCTAGAAAGCGATCAAGTCTTAGGTCTTGGCCGATTTCGTGGCTGAGTGGACAGACACCCAACTGCCACCGGCTCAAACTCAGACGGAGTGCTGGACCCTGTACTTCGATGGGTCCCTGATGAAAACTGGGGCAGGCGTGGGTCTGCTGTTCATCTTGCCCCTCGGAGTACACATGCGCTACATGGTGCGGCTCCACTTCGCCGCCTCCAACAACGTGGCAGAGTACGAGGCCCTCATCAATGGCTTACAAGTCACCATCGAACTTGGGGCACGACACCTCGATGTCCGAGGCGACTCGCGGCTTGTCATAGATCAAGTAATGAAGGAGTCAAATTGCCTCAACCCCAAAATGGAGGCTTAGAAGACAAGTTCGATGGTCTCAAACTAAATCACGTCACGCGGAAGTACAACGAGGCCACCGACGAGCTGGCAAAGATGGCCTCGGCACGGGCCCCGGTCCCCCCCCCAACGTCTTTGCCAAAGACCTCCACAAACCTTCCATTGGCTACACCTCGACAATAGAGGAGGGCCCACCTATGGAACCCATGGCAAAGCTCGATGCCCCCTCTGCTGCCGAGACCCCCTCGACCGAACCCGAGGTCATAGAAGTCAACACCGAGCCTCCGCAGACTGATCAGGACATGGATTGGCGAGTCCCATTCCTCGATTGGCTTGATTGGGGGGAGCTTCCTGGCGACAGAACCGAAGCATGATGGCTTGCGCGCCGAGCCAAGACCTACGCCCTCTACAATGATGAATTGTACAGGCAAAGTCCCTCAGGTGTCCTCCAACGATGTATCACTACCGAGGTGGGCCAAGCCCTGCTTTAGGACTTGCACGTAGGCGCCTACGGGCACCATGCGGCGCCTCGGACGCTCGTAGGGAACGCTTTCCACCAAGGGTTCTACTGGCCGACGGCGGTCGCCGATGCTACCAAGCTAGTACGCTCCTACGAAGGATGCCAGTACTATGCTCGGCAGACACATCTCCCGGCCCTGGCCCTGCAAACCATCCCCATCACATGGCCGTTCGCCGTGTGGGGGCTCGACATGGTCGGGCCTCTACAAAAGGCCCTCGGGGGCTACACCCATCTACTGGTATCAATCGATAAGTTCTCCAAATGGATCGAAGCTCGTCCGATCAATCGAATCAAATCCGAGCAGGCGGTGCTGTTTTTCACTGACATTATCCACAGGTTTGGGGTCCCCAACACCATCATCACCGACAACGGGATGCAGTTCACCGGCAAAAAGTTCCTGATGTTTTGCGATGACCACCACATCCGTGTGGCCTGGTCGGCCATAGGACACTCGAGGACCAACGGCCAAGTAGAGCGTGCCAACGGCATGATCCTACAAGGCCTCAAGCCAAGGATTCACAACCGGTTGAAAAAGTTTGGCAAGAAATGGCTCGCCGAACTCCCATCGGTCATCTGGAGCCTGAGGAACACTCCAAGCCGAGCCACAGGGTTCATGCCTTTCTTCCTGGTCTATGGGGCTGAGGCCATCCTCCCCACCGATTTGGAATATGGTTCCCCGAGGCTACAAGCTTATAACGAACAAAGTAACCGCACCACCCGAGAGGACACCCTCGATCAACTGGAGGAAGCCTGAGATGTCGTGCTACTACACTTGGCCAAATACCAGCAGAGCCTATGGTGCTATCAGGCCCGACACGTTCGAGGCCGAGACTTGAAGGTAGGCGACCTGGTGTTGAGGCTAGCACAGAGCAACAAGGGCCGCCACAAGCTGACCCCGCCATGGGAAGGACCGTACATCATCGCCCAAGTACTGAAGCCCGGGACCTACAAGCTAGCCAACAAGAAGGGCGAAGTCTTCACCAACGCTTGGAACATAGAACAGCTACGTTGCTTTTATCCCTAAATTTCAAAGCATTGTATATGTCGTTTCTCGAAATACAATTAAAAAGCGTTCTTTAGTTGGTCTAATTTTTCGAGTAACCCCCCGAGCCCATCGTAGGTCTCGGCAATTCAGTAACACGGCAAGGGAGACTCGGCTCTGCCTCGGCAGGACCAAGCCTCCCTCGAGGGCTAGAGGGGGGGGGGGGACTCCCCCCTAGGTCCCATGCACCATTCTTTAGTTGTTTTTCGCAAAAATTCCTACGCCAAGACTCTAGCAGGCTCTGACGAATTAGTTGTAAAAACTCCTCGGACCAAGGTCTGTTTCCTAGGCAAGAGGCCGGTAGAGCCACAAGACGGCCTATGCCTCTGAGATACGGCACTCCCTCACTACCTCTCGCCCAAGGGACGGCTTAGGCCCCAAAGGGGTGTTTTGCAAACGAAATCCGATCAGAAGCAACAGAGGGCAGAGGCTCGGAAACATAAGAAAAACAACTAAAAATACAAATACTTCAGAAATAGAGGCCTCGACGGCCACAAACGTTATGATATAAAAATAACTCCTACTCTATTTTTACATAAGCCCCTGGGGCCCAGATCAAGGCTTAGGGCCTTCAACACCGGTGGCTGGTAGGGAAGGAACCACCTCCTCTTCAAAGAGCGACGCCAGCGCTGTGCTAGGGCCTTCCGCTGCCTCCATCAGCTTTGTGACCGCCGCGTCAGCCTCCTCCTCATCATCAGGCAGGACATACCCATCGCTGATGGCCAGGAGGTCGACGCCGACGTAGTGAGAAGAGATGACGGCCAGCGCGCGCTTGACACCCGTGTGCAGTGCTCCTTGGAGTCGCTCGCGCATCTGGTTGCTTAGTGCGATCAAACAGCTCCCTAGGGAGCTGCCTGACTGAACCCCTTCAACCTCCAGGGCCTCGTAGGCAGAAAGGGTAGCATGCTTCAGCGCCTCATGCTCCCTGATCTCAGTCTCGAGCACTGTCTGCACCGCGCTGGAAGCCTCGGCGGCCCGAGTAACCTCCACCTCTGACTCTGCACCGTGGAAAATGGAATGAGGTCAAGCGAGAGAGAAAACAACCTAAGTTAGGGGTAAAAACCCATGGAACTCACCCTTGGCCTTCTGCTCCCAGCGTTGGGTCTCGACCTGACAGGCCTTGGTTTTCTCCTTCCAGCGTAGGGCCTCGGCCCTGGAAGCCTCAGCCTCCTCCTTCAAGCGCTGGGCCTCGACCCGAGAAGCCTCAGCCGCCCTAGAAGCTTCACTCCCCAGCTCTACGTCACACAAGGGAGTTAGGGAGCGAACATAAGAAAAAGAAAACAAAATGAGGGGACTAAAACTCACCCTTGACCGTCCCCCTCCAAACCACAGCCTTGGTCCACAAGGCCTCAGCTGCAGCAAGGGCCTCATCCAAGGCACCTTTCGTCAGCTGGTGCGCCCTCTGTTCCGCCCCCAGCTACCCTGTGAGATCCGTGGTCAAGGCCGTAGCTTCAATGGCTCGGCCCCTGAAGGCATCCTGATCTCTAACCGCGCGGGTGAGCTCCTCCTCCAACTCCTTCACCCGCGTCGCTAGAGGGGCGAGCTGCATCTGGGCCATGGCCACCTCGACCTTTGTGTCGGCACAACGAAGGCGGAGGTCCTCTACCTCCGCGCTCCGCGCCGACAAGAGCTCGTTGGCATTGGCAAGAAGGCCCTTCTACCGCTAATGCTGGTCCTAGACGCCCCTCTCCCGCCGGAGAAAGACCGACTTCCCAAGCGACCGGGTCTCAAGCTCCTGGGGAAGCTGAACAAGGGTCATTGATTGCAACAAAACCAGAAAAGGACAACATCGCGCGAGAAAGGAAAACATGAACTTGGGCGACTCCGGGCAGTTCGTCGGCCACCACGGATAGGGCCATCCATAGCAACCGCTCTACCAGCTAGCGGTATTGCTCGAAGGTGCCCTAGTGCCCGCCCTCGGCTACGTCCTCAAGGGCGAACAGAGGCTCCCCCTCAGGGTCGTCCCGGCTCCGCCACAGTACCCGCGGGTGATCCCACCCGCGAGGCTCGAGCTACGCCCGCACGAGGGCCGAGTTTCCCTCGTCCAAGACCGGCGCCAGCTGTTCCATGACACCGGCATCCTCGGCGTCGACCACCTCCCACGCCCGGGAAGTATCATCGGAGGAGATCGGATAGACCTCCGCCTCCCGGGCGCTCTCTCGCAACAACGGTGACCCCTGAACCAAGGGCGCCTCCGAGGCCTCTGCCGCCTTCATCTCCGCCTCCTGGGTAGATGGCCTCACCGTCATTATGGCGGCATCGGTGCCCTTGGGGGCTCCAGCCTCCGCCATCATGGCCTTGGAGGACGCAGAAACACCGACCGCGGCCACTGCGGTCTCGGCGGTCTTGGGCGCCCTGTCCTCTGTCGCCTCAGTCTCGGAGACCCCGAGGGCCTCGGCAACCAAGGGCACGCTGGCCCCATCCAACTCGTGAGCCTCGCCCCCACCGAGCGAAAGCGCTCCCTCCCTCGTCTGTGTAGGGGCTGCCTCGGTAGCCCTCCTTGGGTGGCCAGCTCCTTCGGGTCGACCCTCACCGACGCCGCACCACGTTGGATAGCGGCTTGTGCCTCTGCCACCCAGTGGGTGGAGGAGCCAGGGCTCGCCTTAAGCGCCTTAAGGGGCACCAAAAGGGAGCTCGTCCGCAGGCCGCTTCCGACTAAGGAAAAATAACCTACAGGGTCAGCGCGAGACCAAAAAGGCGAATGGAATGCACTATGACCCTGCCAAAAATACACTTACCTTGAATGGGGTGACAACCGCTTCGCCACGGTAAACCTCGTCCGCAACGGCGGAGGCGGCGGTAGAGGCGTCGCCTCCGTTTCCATCGGCGCTGGTCGGTCCTCAATGGACCCGGCGCCCCTTCGATCCTCTGTGGGGGCGGTGGCGTCGGCTCCACTGCCACTCGCTCCACCACGGCCGTCGAGCCCACCGGGCTGACGACGTGTTTGCCCAGCGCCCGTGCCTCGGGCGTGTCGGCCTCGGCCCCGGAGCGGGCGATCACCGGCCCCGGGTCCGCTTCTCCTCCTCCTCCCGGGAGTGCCGGGCTGCTTACCGACACCCCGGGCGCCACCTCCACTACATCAGGAAGGTGGTCCAGGGGACCTCGCCCCATCTCGCCCCCATCATCCCCGTCCGAGGCCTCCATCGACAGCGACGTCAACGGGGATTCCTCCAACGGGAGACCATCCTTCCGTTGTTGGCGGCGGCGCTTATCTAGCTCCTCGCACGCGAGGATTTGCTTCGTGCGCTTTGCCGCCTTGGCGTCTTTCCGCTTTTTCTGTGCATCGTCATGCGTGCGGTTGATCGCCCGCCACCTCGCGTCCTTGGGGACGGGTGGCGGAGAGGAGCACACGTCCCTCATACCCTTCAGGAACGACGGACGCGCATAAGGAAACAAGGGGTAAGGGGAGATTGAGGAGGCTCGGAGGCTACAGCGGCACACGACTTACCAGTGAGAGGAACCCCTGCGACGGCCGCATCGCGATAGGGGTCAAATTGCCACCCCTCAGCTTCGCCTCTACCATCTCCCCCACCCGACGAAGAATTTCCTCATCGGAAAGGGCAGAGGAGGACATCCAGGTGCCCTCAATAGGCTCACCCGGCTTCATCTCGAACAGTCGCCGCCACCGAGCCATCAGCGGCAGCACCCTCCGGCGGTGGAAGGTGGCCACGACCATAGCCATGGTGAGACCGTGGCCCCGTAGCCTCGCCAGCCCCTCCAGAAGTGGCTACAGCTTGGGCTGGTCGTCCTTTGGGATGCCGTACTTCTATCTCTCTGGGCAACTCTCCACAATCCACCCAGTTAGGGGGGAAGTCCTCTGTCATCGTTGCGGAGGTAGAACCAACTCGTGTACCACCGGCGATTGGAGGACGCGAGTTGGGCTGGGATATAGAGGTGTAGGCGGTCCTGACGCACTTGGAGAGTGCAGCCGCCGGCCCTCGTCGCCTTCCTCTTACCCGACGTGCCCGTCGGCTTGGTAGTATGCCCCGCCCAGAATAGGTGGAGCCACAACTCCCAATGGGGAGCAATCCCCAAATGCCCCTCGCAGACGGCAACAAAGATAGCCGCCTGAGCGATGGAGTTGGGATTGAAGTTGTGGAGCTCCACGCCGTAGTAGTGCGGGAGCGCCCACATGAACCGGTCCGCCGGGACGCCGAGGCCGCGCTCGTGAAAGGAGACAAAGCTCACGATGTAGCCGTCGCGAGGCCTCGGCTCTGGCTCACCATACGGAGCAATCCACTCTGGCCTGGTGGGGTCTATCACCGGGTGAAGGAGTCCACAGTCAACAAGCGACTGAAGCATCTCCTCGGTGATGTCCGATGGATCCCAGGGGTTCGCCTCAACAACGACGATGTCGCCGGCCATGGGTGCGATGGAAGAATTGGGTGCGGCGGTGAGTTTTTTCTCTCTCTCCCACGCTCTCGCTTTTTTCTCGCTTTCTCCCTAGGCTCGCTCTTCTCTCCTCTTCTTCCTGGCACCCGCTGCTCTAGCGATGGCTCGATAGAGATGGTGCTAATGCAGGCAAGGTAAGATGAGGAGGGGTGAGACTCATCGGGTATTTATGCAGGGAGGAGGCGAAACGAACGGGCGACAAAATTGGGGAGGTTTTCCCCCCGATTCGGTGTAGTTAACCACGAGCCGATTTCGCCGGCCCACGCACCCATGTCCCCCGCATTAAATGCGAGGACAGTTACACCCCATCCACCACGTATCGCTCAGCCGCTACGGCAGCAGGCGTCGTTTTGTCTCCCCATGAAACCACCTCAAAAGGCGCGCCACCCATTGCCGAGCCAATAGGGAAGATATTTCCCGCGGCCTATTCCTTTCGTATGAAGGAACCAAGCTCTGAGCCTATTACGATCCAGGGGCTCGAAGGCTGGGCCCCAAAGGGTTTTGACAGCCACCCCAGGATAACAGAGTCAGGGACGACCGCGGGCGAGCCTATACGGGGCCAAGGCCCAAGCAAGCAAAACGCTTGGGACGCCCAAAGTCGTGTCCGAGACCGGCAGGAAAGTCTCCGAATGGGATCCCACTGTAGGGAGGCACCGAGCCACCGAGGCCCAGCGAACGGCCTCGGCACCCACTAGAGACATCCTCTGGTACTCTTGAAGTGTGTCTCTGGACCGCTAGCCGTCCCCTAGCGAACGGGGTTCGGGCCTCCACTCGGACTACCCGATAACAGCTCACCGGAAGTGCCACCGCTCGTGCCCACCGAGGGTAGCGAGGCACATTCCACCCCTCCTTTCGAGCGAAAAGGAAGCATGAGGGTCGCACAAAAAGTCAGGGGAACCCCCAATGGCCTTCTCGCTCTATGCAGAGGCTAAGGGGCTCTTCCTGCAACCTTGCCGAGACCCAGCGACCCTAGCTCGCACTCAAAAGGGCTTGGCAAAACAAACCCTCCTTCTGAGCGAAAAGGAAGCATGAGGGTCGTACAAAAAGATAGGGGAGCTCCTGACAGCCCTCTCACCCTGTGTAGAGGCTAGGGGGCTCTTCCTATAAATACGCCGAGACCCCGCCACCCGGGCTCGCGCCCAAAAGGGGGCCTCGGCAAACAAACCCTCACGCGCGAGGGGCGTATAAAAAGCTAGGGGAACTCCCAACGGCCCTTTCGCTCCATGCAGAGGCTAGGGGCTCTTCCTGCAACCTTGCCGAGACCAGAATGGGCTCGGCAAACAAACCCTCTGTCCAAACGAAAAGGATATGTGAGGGTCGGATGAAAAAGTCAGGGGACCCCCGACCACCCTCTTGCTCTAGGCGGAGGCTCGGGGGCTCCTCTTGCACCCAAGACCAAGACAAACGGTCCAAGCCCACGCTAGAGGTTTCATTACCAAACACGATAAAGGGCACCGAGCCCGTTATGGTCCAGGGGTTTGAAGGCTGGGCCTCCAAGAGGTTTCGATAGCCGCCCCAGGGCAACAGAGTCAGGGACGACTTCGAGGCGAGCCTACGAATGGCCGAGGCCCGAGCGAACAGTCGCTCGGGGCGTCCTAAGTCGTGTCCGAGACCAGCAGGGAAGTCTCCGAATGGGATCCCACCGCAGGGAGGCACCGAGCCACCGAGGCCCAGCGAACGGCCTCGGCACCCACTAGAGAAACCATCTAGTACTCTTGGAGTGCGTCTCTGGACCACTAGCCATCCCCTAGCGAATGGGGTATGGACCTCCACTCGGACTCACTCGATAACAGCTCACCGGAAGTGTCCATGCTCGTGCCCATCGAGGGTAGCCTGGCACATTCCACCCCTCCTTTCGAGCGAAAAGGAAGCGTGAGGGTCCTACCCAAAGTTAGGGGGACCCCTGACGGACCTCTCGCAATGT
This sequence comes from Miscanthus floridulus, assembly GCF_019320115.1. Taxonomy (NCBI): domain Eukaryota; kingdom Viridiplantae; phylum Streptophyta; class Magnoliopsida; order Poales; family Poaceae; genus Miscanthus; species Miscanthus floridulus. Next base: position 36,024,812 of record NC_089587.1, read on the forward strand.
GCGGAGGCTAGAGGGCTTTTCCTGCAGCCTCGCCGAGACCCCCGCAACCTGAACTTGCGCTTATGGGCTCGGCAAATGCGATAAAAACTACTCGCTCAAACGCAAAAATGAAAAAAGCCCCTGGAGGAGTAACTCCACTCCTCTAGGGCCTCGGGGGCTACACCCGGTGGGTGCGCTCGCGCACACCCACCGGAATCTCAAGAAACAAAACCCAATTCCTACGGGAGCGGGTATAAACCAAGCCTCGGTAAACCCTCAGGGAGAGTGCACGCACTCCCCCGGAGGCTCGGGGGCTACTGTCGGGTACCTTAGAACGGGGTACCCCGAGCGAACAATCAAAGGGGTCACTTAAGTCTCATCAAAAAACAAAGCTAGAAGGTAAGCCGTGGGCCCCTCACCCGCCACGTCCGAGCCCACCAGGCCCTCCGCCTCGCCTCGAGCCTCGCGTAGGAGGTCTCAGCGTCCTGACGCAATCTCTGCCTCATACAAGGCTCTCCACGGGAGGCCTCGGCAGAGAACACGATCTCCGCCTCATGCGAGGCTCTCCACGGAAGGCCTCAGCAGGGGATGCATTCTCCATATCGCGCGAGGACTCTCACGGAAGGCCTCGGCAAGGAGTCCGATCTCTGTCTCGCGCGAGGCTCCGCTCTCTGTCTCTCGCAAGGCCCATTCTCCGTATCGCGCGAGACCAGCTTATCCATAGTCCGTCGCCCCCGCCTCAGCCGGTCTTCCCGATAGCACGTCATGTCTAATTAATACTTTAACCACTCCCGCAATCTTAGCTGGACGATGGCTCGACGCCGCAGAATGGCCGACGGGACCTGAGGTCGCATCAATGCCATACCGACTGGGATAGGGCACGGCGGGGATTACCGGCCACTATGTTCTGGCGCTGTGCCCACAATCAGCGCCCACACTGCACTGTGCCCCATGATCCCCGTCTCGAAAACAACGCGACATGGACAACTTGGCCTCGGCACTGTGCACCAAGGTCTCGGCTATCTCGGGGTTTGTGCCCACCGAGACCCCCCACTGCGGTGCAGCCTCGGCACCGACCAAGCCTCGGCCTCGCGCACAGTCCGTCCACAGCGGCTTGCACGTCCACCGCCGCACCCACCCCGAGGTAGTCCTAGGGCTCTCACGACGCACAGGATCGGATGGGACTGGCACGCCGCCCTAGTGCTCTAAGGACGGACCACTCCGACGACCACGCCGCCACAGGAACAGGCCACAGGGCTCGGACATGCCGCCTCTGTTGGCACGACGCCGCATAGTTAACACATGTACTGTCCTTGTCCTCCCTTCAACTATAAAAGGAGAGGACTTGGGCCACTTAGAGGGGGGGACGGAGAAGAACACCTTGTAACACACACACGCACACATCCCAGCCGCCTGAGAGCAACGTCTCAAGCGGCCCACACGACACCTTGCCGAGACCTGGGACTAGCTCCCTCTCTCCCTAGCTTGTAACCCCCTACTACAAGCACTTCGGTGCAAGAAATATAAGATCGATCTCTCAGACTGGACGTAGGGCATCGATTGCCTGAACCAGTATAAACCTTGTGTCTCTTTGCATCACCATCCGGGATTAGGGGCACGCAGTTCAAATTCACTGGTTGGTTGAGGACCCCCCGGTCTGAAACACCGACACTACGTATGAATCCTACTTAAGCATGACTCATTACAATCTTTGGCATATAAGAAAATATTCCTAACTTAAGATAACTTGGACCATAATCTTTCCCTTTTTGTAGAGTCCGATATGTAGTTTCCCGACGCCAACCGTAGCTCATCATCGTTATCTGCTGACGTCATTTAAAGAGAGTCGATTCCAGTGTCGCATCTGAATCAGCTGATATTGATCCTCATGTAATCGATTCCTTGATTTACACAATCTTTGAAGTCTTCAAGTTCCCGCGTTCTTCTCCCAAATTTTGAGTTCCCGCGTTCTTCTCCCAAATTTTGGTGTAAACAGAGTGCTCGGAGGTCGCCGGTGCGCAGCTCGTCTGTGGCACGAACCTTGGCAGTGGCCGCGGTAGGCGGATGGAGTGCGGCCGTGATGGGAGGCAGAGTCCGTCCCGTGATGGCAGCTGGTGTTGGTGGGGGCACGGTGCTGGCGAGCGGCGCAGGCGGAGTCCGTCCGAGCAGGGCGGCGCAAGCGAGCGGAGTCGTCCCGTGAGCGGGGGCGCGTAGTGCAGAGTGGGCGTGCGACGCGGGCGGGATACACGAATGAGTGGATGAGAATAAGTCCGTGAATGAATGGATGAGGAGCGTCCGAACGAGAGTCACGAGACAGTTGCACTGATTACCGAAAATAATTTAGTGGAGCATCGCAGCTTCATTACGAGCAGGCTTGTTTGAGTGTGAACAACAAGCTCGGCACATAAAGCCCAATATATACCCGAACCCTTAACAAAAAAAAACAAAAACAAAAACAAAAAACTAAGAACCCACCTATGAAAATTGTAATATTTTTAGTGGCTGAATTAAGGTTGGTTGAATTAGTCATCCGTCTTTAAAAAATAGGAAAAAATTTAAATTACTCCCCTAAAATTTGACGTATCTCCAAATTACCCTATAAACTTATATTTGGTTCAATTTACTCTCTCTAACTATTTCAGTTGGTCTAGTTTACCGCTTAACATGATTTGTTATTTTTGTTTTTCCACATATTAGTTGAGTCTTAACATCAACTTTTGTGATATGACAGAGAACATCATAAGTTATGTTAGAAAAATATATCTTAACTTTTTGCCACTATTTTCATAGCTTAGGAAATTTAATAATAAATTGACACTAGAGATACAATACCGTATACAACATAATGATAAATTCATAGTGCATTTTTCTAACACAAAATACAATGTCCTCTATCACATCATAAAATTTGAAACTAAAATATAATTTGTACATAGAGCAACAAAAAAGAAAAATCTCATTAAGGTGTTAGTTGGACCAACCTAAATAGTTAGAGGGAGTGAATTAAAGGATTAAGTCCACTTTTGACCCCTCAACTATTGAGTTCGTCTAATTTTGACTCTCAATTACAAAACCGTCTAATGTTGATACCACAACTGTTAAAACCGTTCACTTTTAGCACCTAGACGCGGGTAAGGCTGTTTTGTCGAACGTGGAGTGGTTTTGACCACGCCACCCTTGCGTTGACTGTCACGTAGGACCTAACCTCTATCTCAGTGATATATGGAGCCCACACGTCATCCACTCACCCCCTCCCTCTCCATCCTCATGGCCACTCCCCCGCCGCCTCCTACCTCCGACTCGGCGGCGCTGGCCTCCACTCCTATAGCTGGCGCGGGCACTGACCCTCGCGCGACAGGCGGTCGGCGCGTCGCTTGGCGCGGAGTGCCGTGGCGAGGCGTGCGGCGTCACGGCGGCACAGGAGGAGGTAGTTGTCCAGCAGACGCGCTGCCCCGTCAGCGACCCTTGTCGGGCTGAAGGCCTGCGCCGGTTCCTCTGTCCAGCCGATGAGCGCTTTCGCCGACTCGTGCAGGCCCGCCACCACCGGGTGGAAGCACCCCGGTAGGCTGTTGCAGTGGACGCGGGAGTAGGACAGCATCTTGTGCCACGTGCGGCGGAGTAGCGACGACACCTTCAGGACCATGAGCGCCGTGAGCCGCCGGCGGAACCCCACTGCCATTTGTTGCTGCTGCTTTTGTTCACGGTGTAGTTTGATGGCTTGTCCGGCTTGGTGCGGAAGCTCCCGGCGTCGCGGTGTAGCTTGGTGTTTGACTTGCTGCCCATGTGGTGGAGGATGGGGGAAGAAAGCAAGAGCAGAAGATCCGTGCGCAGGCAGCCATGGCGCCGGCGACGCCATGGCCACGGTGCCGCAGCGGCGCAGCGAGCCGGCGATGAAGCGATGGGGTGCAAGGGGTCCAAGCTCGACGACCAGGAGGTCGTCGTGCTCTACCGCGCCCGCGCCGAGCTGCTCGCCGCGGCCGTCCGTCACCGCTACGCGCTCGCCGACGTGAACCCGGTGCTCACGGAATCCATCGAGTCGGTCGCCGCGCCGCTGCACCGCCTCCTCCGCCTGCAGGCGGCCGTGTCGCCGGGGCTCATGCTGCCCTCCGTGCGCAAGGGCGGTGGTGGCGCGCCTGCGAACCGGCTGTCGCGCTCCTTTGACCCGTCGTCGTCGGCGCCGTTGCCTGCCCACTGTCATTCCTCGCGCCTCTAGTTCGGCGTGTCGCCGGGATCCGAGCCAGCGTCGCCGGCTGACTCGCCTCCACGCCGCGTCCCCGAGCAGCTGCAGCACCCGCATTACGCCGCGTACAGGCTCACGGGCTGCTCCTCGAGCCAGACGTGCCCACATCCGCGCCGAGCAGGGCGACGATGCTCAAGCAGGCTGCGAAGATATAGAGATAAAAATTTTGGTGAAAAATATCTTCCAACAACTTCTTTAATTCAGTATGCAAATATAGACATCCTTGATTATATATTTTCCGCTAGCCAAAGATGGAGAGTGGCACCGACTATCTAGAATGCGCATAAGATTTAGAGAAGTTGGGAGATGGGGGGTTGAGAAGATATAGAGATCAATTTTTATTCAAATGGCTCTCCAAATGATGATTTATAGAATGCATTTAAGAGAGATTTTTTGAAGACGATCTAACCATTGAGCTACTGGGGATAAAAGAAAAAAAATACTTTTACTCCAACAAGAAAGAACAATGCCTGCCTAACTTGTTGATACAACCAATGGCATGTAACAGCTTTCTGAATAACAATGATAGTGAACATTTCAAAGAAATGTAGTTACATCAATATTGAATCCAAAAATGCCCCCCCCCCCGCCCCCCCCCCCCCCCCCCCCCCCCCCCCCTGTTTAGAGTGCCACTTTTAGTTCACCTGCTCTAACTCCAAACATGGCTGGCTTATTACCATGGCTTATTCAATGCAAAAGTAAAATTACAGTTCAGCCGTCCTGCCCGTAGCCCGTAGCGAAGTGCGGGATTCCACCTAGTGTTGTTCTGACCTGATGATGGTTGCTGACAGTGGATAGTCCCCGCCGATACCAAAACCGAGCCAGAAACGTAAGAAGAAAAGTGTGCCGATGATACTATTACGTGCACGGTGGATGGAGATTAGGCCGGACGCCAGGGAGCAGGCAACCATGAGCATCAGTGTGACACCATAGATGTGACGGCGCCCCACGCTATCGCGGAGCCACCCAAATACGAGGTGCCCGAGGACTGTGCCGTGGAGAGCTACAACATTTACGGCAGCCATCAGAACCGCTTGAGGTACTATGGCTAGCTGCTGCTTTCCAGGGATCATCTATCCCTGCTTCTGATTAAGCAGATGCTAAACCTTTTGTACAACGATATATATATATATATATATATATATATATATATATATATATATATAGCAAATGGTGAAAAAACCGCCACTTTGCATATTGCTCGTGTTGATTATCACGTCTCGCTTCAATTTGGCGAGTAGCCGAGTCGAGCTGTACGAGTCGGCTAATACATGGTCTGATAAATCTAGACTCTCAGAACGAATATGTGATGAATATTTTGGTGGCTCCAAAGAAGGTCGATGAGGAAACATCGCACACTTCGTCAGGACAAATGATGTGAGCTAATCTTAGCATCTTTCGCCCCGCCACCTCGATATAGTCCTGCGCGATGGTAATAACTACTAATAAATTAATGGTAAAAATAGTTCGCCATTTCTTGTATTTTGTGTGAAAAATATCGAACAGATCTAAACAGCACACTCAAAACCAGAATAACAAAATCAGCGGCACAAAGCGAAAAAGCAAGAATGGTCCCGTTCGCTTATCTTATAATCCATCTTTTTCAGCTTGTTTTTTCAGCCGGAACAGTGTTTTTCTCTCACAACAAATTAGCCGGAACAGTGTTTCGGCTTGTTTTTTCAGCGAAGCGAACGAGGCCATTAGAACTAACCTTCCTAGCTAGCTTGTTAAATATCCCACGCAGGATCGCAAGAGGACACGAGACATAACTGACTAGTATCCAATTAGCTTTGCACTAGAGCCGGCATGGATACTAAGGACGGTGCTAGGAGTCAGTTATGTCTTATGTCCTGTAGAAAAGTAATAGGTAGTTTTGCTAAAACAATTATAAAACTTATCACTCTATCTATCACTTTTGAAAGAGCCGTGAAACAGCTCACTATTTCCACCCATTTTGATTAGCAGAAGGCTAAAAGCAGGGTACAAAGTGCTTACAAAACTGTACTCCACAAAAGTATTTTCGAAAAGCTGGCTTCAGATTTTATCTCTTTAGTTGGCTTTCTGCTGTTTGGAGCAGAAGCTCAACCAACCACAGCCTAACCATGTAAATGCGTAGCTAGCATGCACGGCCGCACGGGATACTATGTGTTTGGAACTGATTAAAATCAGATTCTCGGCCACTGCAACATGAGAATCGAAAATATCCCGCTAAACGCCCCGTGATATTGGTGATTCTTTTCTCCGCACAAAGCTCACCCACTAGTCAATAAATATTAGGGTACATTTTAGCTTTCGAACTGCAATAGAAATCGATTTTCAGAAAATTTAGCTTAAAAAGAAGTTGATCCTAAGAGCATCTCCAAGAGATTAGGGACTGTTTGGAAGAAATGAATCCGAAAGAGGAATAGAGAAAAACGTAGTAATAGGGTGGAGTGAAAAATAAAAAACTACGGGATTGCAAAACATAGGAATGTGAACCGTAGGCTGTTTGGATTGCAGGAATATGTAACATAGCAATCATGAGACATAAATTTTGGTTGGCGCTTGCTTAAGTGGAAGCTGGGTTTCATTTTCCGTCTATAATTTTTTGTTTCCTGTGTTCTTACTCAGCTTAAACTTTCTTCTAGCCATGTACTACTTGACGAAGGACAACGTAAGCTTGATTAGCACATGCATGTGGGAGCAAGAGTTGGAGGAAAAATTTCCTTGGCTTGGAGTGGATTTTTCCTTTCCTCCAAAAGTACAACTCTTATTGCCTTTCCTCCGGAAAGTTTCTCTCCAATTCCTTTGTTCCAAACGCATTGGCTGCTTTCCTTTCCTGTGGAATGGAAACCTTCATTTTTCCTTTGATCTTTCTCCATTCCAAACGGCCCCTTAGCCAAATCATTTTCTAAAGATAAATTTGGCTATTATTAAAGAAAAAAACGTCTTCAACAGACTCTATAAATGACTTTTTAAACTTAGTATCTATTCATCCCATCTCATTCGCTCTCTACTTTTGATAACCTACCTAAATCTAGTAATCCTTCATCCTATCTCATTCGCTCTCTACTTTTGGATAGCCTACCTCACTAGCCATCTAGCCTCTTGGTTTTACCGAGTCTGTTGGAGTACTCTGGTATGTGAGATATTTACCTGTATGGCCTTAAAAAAATACGTCTTTCTTTTGTGGTCCTTTTTTTATGTGAAGACCAAATACGAAAATCTCTTCCTTCTATGGCCTTGCGTCTAGTCTGTTAGGGTGTGCCGTCGGTTTCCCCGCTGTTATATACGTGAAATGACTAAAATACCCTTACTGCTTACTGTGTTTCGCTTCCTCTGTTTTTACTGCATCGGGCATGAACGCTGGTGAAAAAAAGAGAAAGCGCGAGCAACACAGCGGCCCCTCCCGCGTGCTCCGTCCTCGCACTTCTGAATTGGCAGAGGAGCCAAAGCTTAGTCCTCGCACTTCTGAATCGGCAGAGGAGCCAAAGCTTAGTTGCTGCTGGGGTCATAATTTTTTTTTTGCTGGGGTCGACAATGGCCAAAATTCATAGAATATTGGGTCTGTTTGATACAGTTTATAAACTGTTTATAGCCAAAATAAACAGAAATCAACAGCCAACCCATCAACAGCCAAACGGCATGTTTTTCAACAGCTTATTCAGTCCATGTTTATTCCCATAACTCTCATTTGTACTAAAAAGCAAAAGCTAGATCAGACCAGTTTATTTTGATCGTCGTTTTTCCTCTATTTGTACAGCTCATCTGAGAAACTCTTCCCAAATAAGCTATAGGGGCAGCCGCAAAGCCGTCGGGTCGGTCAGACCCTATGAAATAACAGTAGGCTACACAGGTCGGCCGCACAGCTGCATCAGCACCTGCCACTGGGACGTGCCACACTGCCGTAGGGCACAGGGGCAAGGCGCATCGTGCAGCGCCACGGTCCGAAGGCTGAAGTGGCCTCAACTAGAAATCTAGAATTGTTATATTAAATTAAATGGAAGACTGATTTCACAGCCTGTTAACTAACTATTTAAAAGGCTTTTCACGTCAGTTTTTTTGCCGGCAAGGAAACTCTAAATGAAGATGCATCAAAATTATGTACTTTGTTTCTCAATTTTTATGCAGTTACATACTTAGGCATGGGATGCGCCTAAATTATGCTGTTATGTGTTAAATTTGTTTAATATTTCGATGATCTCTTATGTGTTATTTTTTTTGCTAGGGGTAAAGTGGTCATTTTACCCATCACTTAACACCATCAATTCCCTGAAATGGACGGAAGGCCATAGAAGGAAGATATTTTTGTTTTTGGGCCTCACAGCTAAGTTCAAAAAAAAAGAGGGCCACATAAGAAAGATGCATTTTTTTAAGGCCATACGAGTATATATCTCTATTTTTTGTCAAATCTATTTTAGAGAGTAACTAAATTAGTAAGTTTGGCTACTTTTTTTGGCTAATCTCTTGGAGATGCTCTAAAATCTACAGTTTACCAAGGACTAAAAATCATTTTTTTCATAGGTGGGTTCTTATGTTAGCAGCCACTAAAAATAGGTGCATGTGCCAAACTTGAGGGGAGTAATTTAGACTTTTTTTCTTAATTTTATCTTCCATTAACTTACCCCGTTTTGATAGCATATCCCATCCATTCAACTGTTCAATCATTTTATTTGTACGAAAATCTCGGTCCATAATAACGCATGGGGCATTCTTCTAGTCTAGTCTAGTTTATAATAAAAGATGGTGCACCTTAAGGCGGTGATGGTATTGGGCCCTGTTTAGTTGCACCCCAAATTGCCAAATTTTTCAAGATTCTCCGTCACATCGAATCTTTAGACGCATGCATGAAGCATTAAATATAAATAAAAAATAAAAATAATTACACAGTTTAGACAAAATCCACGAGACGAATCTTTTAAGCATAATTAGACTATGATTGGACACTAATTACCAAATGTAACACCTCTGGTGTTTTGACCTAACACTAAAATTTGACATGTCATCATATACATTGCAAAGCATTCATAAAGTAGAAAATTTGGAATGCATTCACTAAATAAGGTTTATTTCATAATGTTGTTATTTCATGTGCTGTGATTCAAAACCCTAAATAAAGATCATGACCACAAGGGTCAAATTTCATGTGATCATGTGAGGTCATGTGTCATTTAACTCAAATAACCCTAATGGGCCATGTTACTGGTCAAAAATCAAAATTTAAGTAAAAGGAAGACAAATCAAATTTGAATTCAAATTCAAATTATAAAAGTCCTTTTTGCCCCTTTTGACCAATTCAAAATTCATGTGGAATTTGGGGTAGAGGCAAAAGGCAAAGTTGGAGATTATTTTATGTAGATCAACTTTGGTATTCAAAGTTTTTCAAGTTTACATATAAAATTTGGAGTAATTTTGAAATGATTCAAATGCTCAAATGCACCCCAAATTCAAATTTCAAAATGGAGGCAGAATTTGAAAATATTCCTAGAAGCAAAGTTGTAGAGTTTGAAAAATTGAACAACTTTTATTTTTGGAGATTTTCAACTTCTTTAGAAAATTTAAGAGTAATTTGAAAAATGGACTCAGTGACAGTTCTGTAAATAGTTCAAAAATCAAAATCCACCTCTCTGCTTGCCGCCGGCGCCACGCGGATGTCGCCGCCGATCAGATTTCGCCGCTTCCTCACGCCTTGACACGCAGCTGGTGCCGTGGTGGGTCCGTTCGTGCGCTGTCGTCACCGGGCAGTCCCTTCCTGGCTATAAATAGCAACAGTCGCCGCCGTCGTCCCTGTTTTTCTTCTCTGCTCTGCTCCGCCGCCAGCTAGCTCCACCGCTCGCCGTAGCCATCGTCGAGCAGTCTCCGTCGTGCCCAGCTATGCCAACGCGATCGCCTTAGTCTTGCGCTTCTCTACGACTTGCTCACGCCGCTTGAGTTGGCCGGAGTCGCTCGACGCAACAGCTTCTTCCCCGAGCCCGGCCGGAGCTCCGCCACCATTGCCTCAACGTGGCCAGGCCATTCCAGACCGCCTCCGCCTTCACCTAGCCCACCGACGTGACCGTGGTGAGCTACTGAACGTGATGTTCACTTCGCTTTTGACTCTACCGCATTCTTGCCGGGGTTACGCCGTGAGCCGACGTGCTTGAGCCGCCATGGCTGGCGTGGAGTCTTCTCCGGTGTACCTTCTACCATTTCAAGGACGGGGATGGGTTCGTAGGAGTGTGTAGATTATTTGGGTGAGGTCTGCCTCGCCGGAGCGTCATCGTCGGCGCATTTTAGGGTCGGCCAGTGAGGGCAGCGCCGCCGTGAGCTGTATGAGTCGCTGACGGGTGGGTTCAGCCTGTCAGTGAGAAGGAAGAAGAAGAACAGTGCAATTTTGTATTTTTTTTAAAATTATGAATAGTGCTGAAATTTTGGAAATTTGTAGGAAATTCATCATAGCTCCAAAAATTCTGAAATTTTGTGTGTAGCTTCTGTACATGTTCTAGTATGGTTTAAAATTTTGAAACTTAAAATTTGAATAAATTTTTAATGATCAAATATTCAGTCCATCAATTGATAAATGCAATTTCCGTGATTTTTGTAGGTCACTGTATAATTCCAAAAATTATAAAATTTATTTTGGTACACTAATTTGTCATAAGGAAGCTTACATAAAATTTTCAGGTCATTTGGAACAAGTTCATTTTTGGGCTTAATTCCAAATTAATTCAAAAAAATAAATAAAGACAAACCCTAAGTGTTTGATTAGTGTTGGATCTTGTTTTGGTCATGTTTTATGACTAGTAGGGTTTCAAGATCCATTTGGTCAAGCCACATGTGTGGTTCTTGGTGGTAGTATTGCAAGTTGATTTTGTTGGCTTGCAACTGTACCGTGAACGAAAATCGTATTCGGGGTATTTTTACATTTCATGTACCATGAAAGCATCATGTTTACATTATCATCATGTTAAAGCATATGTTATCGTTTCGTGTAGAACCCGAGAGTGAAATGATTCTAGTTGAGCAAATTCTGGAAGAATCCTCGGTTGTCACGGGATTCGGTAATTGTGATACTGATCCGGAACCTGAGATCGTCAACGAAGATAAGCCCTGGTTTATGCATTAAACCCTTACCTTGTTTACTTTGAAAAGTTTATCACCTATGTTACTTATTGCATTAAGTTGATATGTCAAATGTTACCTACTTGATGCATTGCCTACCTTGTTAATTGTTTATCATCCTTGAAGATGTTTTCATTTACAAAGGCGTAGAATGCTTAGTATGCTTTATGGTAGGCTTTCAAAGTAAAAGTTTTGATACGATCAAAGATGGCATACTGGCCAAAGAAAGAAAGAAGATAGAATGAACTAGAGACTAGTCGAGTGACTTATCTTGAATTGAATGTTGGGTAATGTTGCCGACTATGTCGCTTAAAGGCCACTCATTGTGGATCTTCTGAACTAGACACTTTGTAGTACTGGTCACATACTTCGGTAAGCCTACTTCGGCTAATCCGATACTAAGACGAATGCCCACGCACTGGGAGTGGAGAGATGGCGGGAGTAGCGTGTACCCTCGTGGCTGGAATGTGGCCGGATTTGAGGTGTGCTGTGCTCTCGGGTGGCGTAGAGACGGCTTAGTATAGGAGGATCCGGTAGCGAGGTTGATATATGTAAGATTAAGTTCTACATATGTCGTGTGATAAGGAATCCCCAGCTGGGACTTGAATCAATTCGAATTGCCGGTGCTCCGCGGATATGGAGACTCGATTCATTACAGAAGCAATGCAGGACTGGTGAATTACTAAAATATGAGAAAAGAATGGAATGAGAAGGAATGGAATATGGAAAATGTACATTAGTTGAGATAATGAACTAAAAGGACTTAGGGGTAAAATTTGAGAATAGGATAAATATAGTAAGCTTTTGGCAAAGGACTTTGAATTTTGCTACATCCTTACCTTGTCCCAAACCCCTACATCTCTAAAGTCTTACACCCCGTTACGTCGGGTTAGTCTTGTTGAGTACCTTTGTACTCAGGGTTTGTTAACCCTTGTTGCAGGTGAGTCGCATGCGTAGGCTTATTTTGGTCCCTGCTACATGACTGTGTTTGAAGTCAATGACGATGAGGAGTGATGAATGGCCTTTGGACAAGGCACTAGTTTGTATGATAAATAAAGTTAATGTAATATTATCCCGCTACTATGGTTGTATGACACTTATGGTATTGTAAGTTTGAAAACAACTAGTTTGTAACTATGTTATCTTAAGAGTTCCGCTATCTTTTACTCTGGTATATATTTGAATAAACTGTTGTAATCTACAATGTCTGTGATTGGGATCCTGTTTGAAAAGAGAATCGTGGATGATTCGGGTTTCCTGAGGACACCCGGCAGACCTGTTGAGTTGTTGGGAACTCGTGAACGCTATCCGAGGTCTATCAAGACAACGATAGGTGCACGTGGGCCTGATTCCTTAGGAGGTTCTACCATAGCTGGTATCAGAGCAGTTCCCATCTAAGATCATTGTAGGTTACTTTGGAAAACCTTCAAATTGATTTGGATCAAAGAAAGTAAACTTGATATATTTTTTTTAAAGTTCAAATTCTTTCTTCTTACCTTTGATATAGCCTCAATCCTGTCTTATTTGAAAGTTTGTGGTGGATAATATGATTAGGTTTGTCCTATGTATTAAAAATCTAGTACTTATGATTATATAAATCTTTTGTACTTAGATTCGTAAGATCGATTCATGCATCATGCTCGAGCACCTTGCATAATAATTCCCCTTAATAGTGGTTGGGTAAGTAATGTCAATCCCATTCTTGCTCACCTCCTTTATCCTCAAGCTATTCTTATAGTCCTGCCCTAAATTCTACAGGCTATGGCAAAGACCAAGAAAACCGCACGCAAGTCCACCGGACCTCATGGAGTCCCTCGTCACCAGTTGGCACCGCGTAATCATGAGCTTGGTGAAGGAAGTGCCAAGACCCTAGGAGATGAAGGATCTTCAAGCAACCCCGCCAACATCGAGAACCTCAACAAGGAGCTCAACACTCTTCGTCGAGCTCATGCCAAAGATCAAGAGGAGCTGGTGGAAATGCAAAGGGGCATCACCATGACCATGGAGCTGCAGAATGGAGCCTAGACACGAGAGGATGCGGCCAATGAACGCGTCCATAAGTTGGAGTTCTACGTAGAAGACCTGGAGATGGACAATGCCATTCTTCATGAGAATGTCCACCTGCTGTATGCTCAACTTCATCCACCTCATGGGGATGGTGAAGTTACAGATGAAGAAATGATTGTAGCTCCAGGAGAAGTCGAGAATGAAGAAGAGGAGGAGGATCCTGAGGAGTTAGTGTACTTCTCGGATGAAGATGAGGTTTCGTCCGATATGGGCATGGATGCCGATGACTGAGAGCTTGGAGTAGTAATAGTTCCTTTACTGCTTTCCTAGTAAACTAGGGTTGTCTTATGGGATACAAGACATGTAATTTAAATAAGTAACCCTTTGTAGTATGAAACCTTTTAAATGCTTTCAATAAAGAATAATGTAAGTAAACGTGTTTCTCTAACAGATGCCTCGTTCTATCACCCGAACTGGTGCTAGTGGCTCCCATGACGATGATGAGTGCCCAAATCCTCCACCAATGCCTTCGACTATGGTAGATGCCATAGCTGCACTCGTCAACGCAACGGTAGAGAATGCTAGGCTATTAAGGGAATTGGCGCAGAACTAGCAGGCACCATACCCTAATCATGGTCGTCGTAATAATAGAAATGATGAGTCAACCTATGTTGATTTCACTCACACACGTCCACCTATGTTCTCTAAGGCAGAAGAGCCTTTAGAAGCTGACGATTGGCTTAGGACAATAGAGCAAAAGTTTGAGCTGATTCACTGTACCGAGATTTAGAAACCAAGGTTTGCGGCACAGCAACTCCGAGGAGCTGCTGGTGCCTAGTGGGCAAATTTAGTAGCTGTACAGCCCACTGGTCACCAAATCACCTGGAGGGAGTTCAAGGATGCCTTCAGGGCACACTATATTCCAGACGGTGTGATGACCATAAAGTTAGAAGAGTTCTTGGCTCTTAAGGAAGGGGAGCACCCGGTGATGCATTATGTTGGGCGTTTCTACCACCTGTCGCAGTATGCTATTGAGTATGTGAATACTAACAGGAAGAAAAAGAATCATTTTCTTAGAGGCCTGAACACTAAACTTCAGACCATGATGGCAACTTGTGGTAATGCATCTTATCATGAGACAATCAATATTGCTATTGCTTCAGAGGAGAATTATCGCCGACACAAGGAGGCGAAGAAGAAGAAAATAATTGCTTCCGGATCATCGAGTGGAAAGCGTCAGAAGATAGTATACCATCCTCAGAATCATGGCTGTGCACCATTCCGCCCACAACAAGGCCAAGGCAGGCAGCAAATCTTTATTCGCCCTGCAACTAATACGCCTTATACTCATCAAGCACCGTAGCAGCAAAACAATATAAATAATGCAAACCGCAATGCTACTCCCCAGAATCACAATTTTCCATGTCATAATTGTGGTAAACCCAGACACTTTTCCCGAGAATGTCCGTATCCTAGGAAGAACAATCATGATGCACCCAAAGCCCCTATTACTCAAGCTCAGAATCAGTACAAGGGCAATGCTCAGAATAATCAGAAGGGTTAGGCTGAGAAGAAAACTAGAAGGGTCTTCTATACTCAAGTGGAATCTATTTCAGAAGGAGAACCAGTAATGATGGGTATGTTTCCTATTGCTAAGCATCCTGCTATTACCTTATTTGATTCTGGTGCATCCCATACATTCATCAATCGTACATTTGTTGTGAAGCATGGGATAGCTATTGGGGAAACAAAAGAGCCCTATCATATACAGTCACCTGAGGGACGAATCTGTACAAGGGAGGTAGTTCAGCGTGTACCTATTGATTTGGGAGGTTATGAGTTCCCTACCAATATACTGATATTAAAGGATCAAGATATAGATGTGATCCTTGGTATAAACTAGTTAACTCAACACGGGGCTATCATAGATGTCCTGCGTAGAACCATAAGGGTAAATGCACCTGACAGCAAAACCCAACTTCTCATCCAACTTCCCTTTCCTAAGAGTACAGTGGAAACAGTCTGTGCAACTATTGTTGAAGGAGCCAAGAAAATTTTAGTGGTATGTGAGTTTATGGATGTCTTTTCCGATGATCTGCCTGGTCTGCCACCAGACCGAGACGTAGAATTCAGAATTGATCTGAAACCAGGGACAGCACCAGTGTCCAGAAGAGCATATAGGATGCCACCCAAAGAGTTAGCAGAATTAAAAATACAACTACAAGAGTTATTAGACAAGGGTTTCATTCGACCCAGTTCATCACCTTGGGGATGCCCTGCTATCTTCGTGAAGAAGAAGGACCAAACCTTAAGGTTATGTGTTGACTATCGGCCGTTAAATGAAGTCACCATAAAGAATAAATACCCCTTACCCCGAATTGATTTGCTTTTTGATCAACTTGCGGGAGCTAAGGTGTTCTTGAAGATAGACTTGAGATCAGGCTATCACCAGATTAAGATCAGACGAGAAGATGTGCCGAAGACAGCGTTTACTACCCGATATGGTCTATATAAGTATCTAGTCATGTCTTTTGGGCTGACCAATGCCCCGGCTCATTTCATGTACCTAATGAACTCAGTTTTCATGCCTGAGTTGGATAAGTTTGTCGTGGTGTTTATTAATGACATTCTCATCTACTCTAAGAGCAAAGAGGAACATGCGGAACATCTTCGTATTGTTCTACAAAGATTAAGAGATCACCAACTATATGCCAAATTCAGTAAATGCACATTCTGGTTGGAGGAAGTATAATTTCTGGGTCATGTGTTATCTGCTGAAGGTATAGCTGTTGATCCGAGCAAGGTAGAAGAAGTCCTTAACTAGAAAGCACCTACAACTGTTCATCAAGTTTGTAGTTTTCTAGGATTGGCAGGGTATTATCGTCGGTTCATCCCTGACTTCTCCAGGATTGCGAATCCAATTACTAGATTGCTGAAAAATCAAACTAAGTTTGTATGGTCAACAGAATGTGAAGAGGCCTTTCAAATATTGAAGAAGTTGTTGACAACTGCACCAGTATTAGCACAACCTGATATCGAGAGGCCATTTGATATCTATTGTGATGCATTTGGAATTGGTATGGGCTGTGTTCTGATGCAAGAAGGCAGAGTCATAGCATACACTTCTAGACAACTCAAGAAGCATGAAGAATATTATCCCACCCATGATCTTGAATTAGCTGTTGTTGTTCATTCACTCAAGATTTGGCGACATTATTTATTGGGCAATATATGTCATATCTATACGGATCACAAAAGTTTGAAATACATCTTCACCCAGTCAGAATTGAATATGAGGCAAAGAAGATGGTTGGAACTTATTAAAGATTATGATTTAGAAGTGCACTATCATCCGGGCAAGGCTAATGTGGTTGTCGATGCCCTGAGTCGCAAGAGTCATTGTCATTGCCTAATTGTAGAACCTATGCAGTGAACATTGTGTCAAGAGTTGGAGCATCTGGATTTACAAATCATAGAACAAGGTTCCCTGTCTAATATTGTAGTTGGGTCCACTATCAAAGATCAAATCATTGCTGCTCAATAGAAAAGTAAGGGCATAGCCCATATTAAGGATAAAGTCAGATCTGGGAGACCAACATGTTTCAAAATTGATGAATCAGATGTCGTATGGTTCAAGGATAGATTGGTAGTACCCAAAAATCCGGAGCTACGAAAGCAGATTCTTGATGAAGCTCATTCTACAAGATACTCTATTCATCC
The DNA here is from genome assembly GCF_019320115.1 of Miscanthus floridulus. Lineage (NCBI taxonomy): Eukaryota > Viridiplantae > Streptophyta > Magnoliopsida > Poales > Poaceae > Miscanthus > Miscanthus floridulus. Next base: position 36,041,838 of record NC_089587.1, read on the forward strand.
GGGTAGCAACAAAATGTATCATGACCTGAGAAAGAGATATTGGTGGACCAAAATGAAAATAGAAATAGCTCAATATGTAGCCAAGTATGATATTTGTCAAAGAGTCAAAGCGGTTCATATGAAGACAGCAGGTCCATTACATTCATTGCCAGTTCCATCTTGGAAGTGGGAAGATATTTGTATGGACTTTATCGTGAGATTGCCTAGGACATCTGCAGGCTACAATTCAATATGGGTTATTATGGATCGTCTAACCAAGATAGCTCATTTCCTACCAGTCAGAGATAAATATCGAGCGGAGCAGTATGCCAAGCTTTATCTTGATAGAATCTTTAGTCTGCATGGAGCACCCAAGACCATTGTCTCTGACAAAGGGTCATTGTTCATATCCAAGTTCTAGAAAAGTCTATATGAGTCTTTGGGAACTAAACTTATTCGTAGTTCTGCTTATCATCCGCAAACCGATGGACAGACTGAGAGGGTAAATCAAATTCTTGAAGATATGTTAAGAGCATGTGTCCTTTCCTTTAGTGCTAAATGGGATGAATGCCTTCCCTTAGCTGAATTCTCGTATAACAATAACCATCAAGAGAATATTAAAATGGCACCATTCGAAGCACTGTATGGCCGTAGGTGCCAAACACCTTTAAATTGGTTAGAAGCTGGAGAACGTTGGTTCTTTGGACCGGATGTGTTCAAGGAAGCTGAAGAGAAAGTTAAACTCATACAAGCTAATATGAAGGTAGCTCAATCCCGACAGAAAAGCTATGCTGATAAGAGGAGACGACCGCTAGAATTCAAAGTGAGAGATTATGTCTACCTCAAGGTATCACCGATGAAATGAGTTCATCGTTTTGGGATTCGGGGAAAGTTGGCGCCCCGTTATGTCGGTCCTTTTCAGATCCAACAACGATGTGGACTAGTCGCCTATCGCGTCAAGCTACTAGATCACATGTCAGTGGTGCATGATATCTTTCATGTATCTCAGTTAAAGAAGTGTCTTCAAGTACCTGACGAAGAGATCGACTTTGGTGATGTAGAACTAGAACCTGATTTGACTTATGCCGAGAACCCCATTAGAGTCTTAGATCAGAAAGATCGAGTCACTCGTAGACGTACAATCAAGTTCTACAAAGTACAATGGAATCAACACACTGAAGATGAAGCTACTTGGGAGTCCGAGGATTACTTAGAAGAGAACTTTCCTGACTTCTTCGCTTCTATCTAGTTGCAATACCTTGTCTATATTATAACTTGTCTTGTTGTTAACAGAATGGAAAACCCCCTCACTAGCTTTTTGAATAAAGTTATGATGTGTTAGCTTGACACATTTCCTTTTCCATTACTTAGCCTTAAGTTTTAAATCTCGGGATGAGATTTCTTTAAGGGGGAAGGGTTGTAACACCTCTGGTGTTTTGACCTAACACTAAAATTTGACATGTCATCATATGCATTGCAAAGCATTCATAAAGTAGAAAATTTGGAATGCATTCACTAAATAAGGTTTATTTCATAATGTTGTTATTTCATGTGATGTGATTCAAAACTCTAAATAAAGATCATGACCACAAGGGTCAAATTTCATGTGATCATGTGAGGTCATGTGTCATTTGACTCAAATAACCCTAATGGGCCATGTTACTGGTCAAAAATCAAAATTTAAGTAAAAGGAAGACAAATCAAATTTGAATTCAAATTCAAATTATAAAAGTCCTTTTTGCCCCTTTTGACTAATTCAAAATCCATGTGGAATTGGGGTAGAGGCAAAAAACAAAGTTGGAGATTATTTTATGTAGATCAACTTTGGTATTCAAAGTTTTTCAAGTTTACATATAAAATTTGGAGTAATTTTGAAATGATTCAAATGCTCAAATGCACCCCAAATTCAAATTTCAAAATGGAGGCAGAATTTGAAAATATTCCTAGAAGCAAAGTTGTAGAGTTTGAAAAATTGAACAACTTTTATTTTTGGAGATTTTCAACTTCTTTAGAAAATTTAAGAGTAATTTGAAAAATGGACTCAGTGGCAGTTTTGTAAATAGTTCAAAAATCAAAATCCACCTCTCTGCTTGCCGTCGGCGCCACGCGGATGTCGCCGTCGATCAGATTTCGCCGCTTCGTCGTGCCTTGACACGCAGCTGGTGCCGTGGCGGGTCCGTCCGTGCGCTGTCGTCACCGGGCAGTCCCTTCCTGGCTATAAATAGCAACAGTCGCCGCCGTCGTCCCTGTTTTTCTTCTCTGCTCTGCTCCGCCGCTCGCCGTAGCCATCGTCGAGCAGTCTCCGTCGTGCCCAGCTATGCCAACATGATCGCCTCAGCCTTGTGCTTCTCTACAACTTGCTCACGCCGCTTGAGTTGGCCGGAGTCACCCGGCGCAACAGCTTCTTCCCTGAGCCCGGCCGGAGCTCCGCCACCATTGCCTCGACGTGGCTAGGCCATTCCAGACCGCCTCCGCCTTCACCTGGCCCACCGACGTGACCGTGGTGAGCTACTAAACGTGATGTTCACTTCGCTTTTGACTCTACCGCATTCTTGCCGAGGTTACGCCGTGAGCCAACGTGCTCGAGCCGCCATGGCTGGCGTGGAGTCTTCTCTGGTGTACCTTCTGCCATTCCAAGGACGGAGATGGGTTCGTAGGAGTGTGTAGATTATTTGGGTGAGGTCTGCCTCGCCGGAGCATCACCATCGGCGCATTTTGGGGTCGGCTAGTGAGGGCAGCGTCGCCGTGAGCTGTATGAGTCGCTGACGGGTGGGGTCAGCCTGTTAGTGAGAAGGAAGAAGAAGAACAGTGCAATTTTGTATTTTCTGAAATTATGAATAGTGCTGAAACTTGGAATTTGTAGGAAATTCATCATAGCTCCAAAAATTCTGAAATTTTGTGTGTAGCTTCTGTACATGTTCTAGTATGGTTTAAAAATTTGAAACTTGAAATTTGAATAAATTTTTAATGTTCAAATATTTAGTCCATTAATTGATAAATGCAATTTCCATGATTTTTGTAGGTCACTGTATAATTTCAAAAATTATGAAATTTGTTTTGGTACACTAATTTGTCATAAGGAAGCTTACATAAAATTTTCAGGTCATTTGGAACAAGTTAATTTTTGGGCTTAATTCCAAATTAATTCAAAAAAATAAATAAAGACAAACCCTAAGTGTTTGATTAGTGTTGGATCTTGTTTTGGTCATGTTTTGTGACTAGTAGGGTTTCAAGATCTATTTGGTCAAGTCACATGTGTGGTTCTTGGTGGTAGTATTGCAAGTTGGTTTTGTTGGCTTGCAACTGTACCGTGAACGAAAATCGTATTCGGGGTATTTTTACATTTCATGTACCATGAAAGCATCATGTTTACATTATCATCATGTTAAAGCATATGTTATCGTTTCGTGTAGAACCCGAGAGTGAAACGATTCTAGTTGAGCAAATTCTGGAAGAATCCTCGGTTGTCACGGGATTCGGTAATTGTGATACTGATCCGGAACCTGAGATCGTCAACGAAGATAAGCCCTGGTTTATGCATTAAACCCTTACCTTGTTTACTTTGAAAAGTTTATCACCTATGTTACTTATTGCATTAAGTTGATATGTCAAATGTTACCTACTTGATGCATTGCCTACCTTGTTAATTGTTTATCATCCTTGAAGATGTTTTCATTTACAAAGGCGTAGAATGCTTAGTATGCTTTATGGTAGGCTTTCAAAGTAAAAGTTTTGATACGATCAAAGATGGCATACTGGCCAAAGAAAGAAAGAAGATAGAATGAACTAGAGACTAGTCGGGTGACTTATCTTGAATTGAATGTTAGGTAATGTTGCCGACTATGTCGCTTAAAGGCCACTCATTGTGGATCTTCTGAACTAGACACTTTGTAGTACTGGTCACATACTTCGGTAAGCCTACTTCGGCTAATCCGATACTAAGACGAATGCCCACGCACTGGGAGTGGAGAGATGGCGGGAGTAGCGTGTACCCTCGTGGCTGGAATGTGGCCGGATTTGAGGTGTGCTGTGCTCTCGGGTGGCGTAGAGACGGCTTAGTATAGGAGGATCCGGTAGCGAGGTTGATATATGTAAGATTAAGTTCTACATATGTCGTGTGATAAGGAATCCCCAGCTGGGACTTGAATCAATTCGAATTGCCAGTGCTCCGCGGATATGGAGACTCGATTCATTACAGAAGCAATGCAGGACTGGTGAATTACTAAAATATGAGAAAAGAATGGAATGAGAAGGAATGGAATATGGGAAATGTACATTAGTTGAGATAATGAACTAAAAGGACTTAGGGGTAAAATTTGAGAATAGGATAAATATAGTAAGCTTTTGGCAAAGGACTTTGAATTTTGCTACATCCTTACCTTGTCCCAAACCCCTGCATCTCTAAAGTCTTACACCCCGTTACGTCGGGTTAGTCTTGTTGAGTACCTTTGTACTCAGGGTTTGTTAACCCTTGTTGCAGATGAGTTGCATGCGTAGGCTTGTTTTGGTCCCTGCTGCATGACTGTGTTTGAAGTCAATGACGATGAGGAGTGATGAATGACCTTTGAACAAGGCACTAGTTTGTATGATAAATAAAGTTAATGTAATATTATCCCGCTAGTATGGTTGTATGACACTTATGGTATTGTAAGTTTGAAAACAACTGGTTTGTAACTATGTTATCTTAAGACTTCCGCTATCTTTTACTCTGGTATATATTTGAATAAACTGTTATAATCTGCAATGTCTGTGATTGAGATCCTGTTTGAAAAGAGAATCGTGGATTATTCGGGTTTCCCGAGGACACCCGACAGACCTGTTGAGTTGTTGGAAACTCGTGAACGCTATCCGAGGTCTGTCAAGACAACGATAGGTGCACGTGGGCCCGATTCCTTAGGAGGTTCTGCCACACCAAATAACAACGAAAACACTACAGTAGCGTTTTGCCAAAAATTTTGGCATCCAAACTGGCCCTCGGTAGTGGGTCGTTTGGGACACGGTCAATTTACAATGGTACGTATAAGAAACAATATTTCATAGAAAAATACAATATCAGACGGCTACTGAATGCGCAGAGTGTTTTGTACAGGCTGTGTACACAATGTAGTACACCATATATAAACAATAATCGAGCCTTAGGGCGCAGTTGTGCTGAGTCCTCACTTGAACTGCAATTTGCTTGCGAATGTCAAGCCAAAGGTCCAGCCAGCCGGCACCACATTAGTAAATACGAGTGTCTGACCATCTGTGATGGTGACCCTGAACGAGAGCCTTTTCCCACTGAGATACGCCATAGAGTGCCAGTTTGCACCCCAGTTGCGTGCCATGGGCATCCAGTCCGTGGAATCGGAGGTCCTGACATCCATGGATTTGATGGAGCCAGCCCCTGCAACGTTGGTGACAAGCACGAGGTTGAAGTAGTCGTGGCCATTGATCATGAACCTGACTCCACCTCGCCGAACGCATGGAACTCTGCACGCACACCAAGTTTCCATTTACTAATAATAGAGATCGATCATCGAGCGCAAAACAATTCTCCTCGGTCAATTAATACAGACAGAGTATATAATACTGACCTCTGGTAGATGACGGGGATGATGCCGGTGCTGATGTCGCTGCCAATCTTCTCCCAGGCCGGCTGCGCCATGTCGAAGTGCGGGCGCTGCTGATTGCACCACCCGCCGTCGGGCAACGCCGAGTTGGGCGGGCAGAAGTTGGTGGCGGTGACGGTGACCGTGACGCCGGGCTTGCACAACGTCGGGTCCGTCTTGCGGTCGCAGGCGATCTTGTAGCACTGGCCGCAGGACGCGCCGTCGTTGAAGAGCACCGTGCTCAGCGCCGCCGTGCGCGAGCCGTACCCCTGCGAGTACAGGTTCCCGTACCCGCATGCACCGCCCATGGTCCCGGAGGCATCGGCTCCGCCGTAGAACGTCGCGTGCGCCCCCCTCAGCCATCCGGTCGTCGGCGGCGGTGCGTTGGCTGCGACGCCACGGCCAACGCCCATGCGCACTGTGAGCAGAAGCAGAGCTGCCAAAATTGGAGCTGGAGCCATTCCAATCGATGTGAACTACTACTCGCAAACACTACTGTCTAGAGCTGCAACAGGTGTTTGTGTGTTGTGTGTCCAGGCCCGGCCGTTGGAGTGTGTGTGTGTATAGCACACTTTTCCTTTGTTGATGTGATTATCAGATTGTGGGATGTTTAATTGCCTGTGATGTGCAGGAGTATAAATAGCCTTTTGTACGTAATCTCTACTCAATTGGTGGCTTGAGGTTGAGGATTATATAAACTGAAGGAGGAGGCAGGCAGGGAGGATGTAGGCGCTATAGCGTGCACATGCGCACGGCCGCGCCGCCGCGCCGTGGCCGCTTGACGGCGAAATCTGACGAATAGAAAAGAAATGCAGGCGCAGACACGTTCGCGCCACACCTGCTTTCTCATCTCGCTACCTCAATCGTCCGTCGGCTCATCTTCATCTGTTGGACTTTTACTTGTTCGACGTGAGAAGAGCATGCATCTTGGATTGACTTCTGAAGGCAAGGCTATAGCTTAAATATAAATATTGTTTCGCGCGCGGTTCTCTGTTGGAGTTGGGAGGACGTACTCGGTACTCCCTTGTCCAAGGAAGCATGAAGTTGAAGCTGGTCCAACGAATGCATGCACCTGGTCCGGCCGCCGCGGAACCAGAGATTCAGAGTTGAGTTAACGTCAAGCCAGGATAACCGGATATGTTCATCACAGGAGCCTTACAAAGTAGCATGAGCATGGGCATAAGGGTACCACACAAGATAAATTAATTACGCGTTACTAGACCCAGACGTCCGGACGCCCGCGACTGCTTTGCTTCCCGCGCGTAGCGAGCGGACGACGTGGACCGGAGCCACTACGCGAGCATTGCGCCGCCGTCGGCCCACCGGGGCCATCACCTCCACGGGCGTTTGCGTGCTCGTCGGGTACGGTTTCCCACCGAGCTTGAACAGCCGCGACGAGATGGAGGGAAGGAAAGGGAGGGGAGAGGGCGAGACGTGTTGCACGAGGAAGACACGAGGTAAGAGCCGAAGCCCTACGGCAGGCCACTGTCCGCCAGCCACCGGCAATTATTGCAACATGTGCAAAACCCAATTTACTTTTAAAACATCCAGACGAAACATTTGCAACATACGTCTAAAGACAGATGAAACATTTGAAACATGCATTAAAACACTTGCAAAAAACACATGAAATACTTGAAACCATTACAACACGTACCCAAGCATCCAGATAAAATATTTGCAACATATGCTTGAAACATATGCAACATCCAGATAAATAGACTTGCAACATACGTCTGAAAAACAGAAGAAACATTGAGAACGAACGTTTGCAACATAAGTGTACAACCATCGCAACATATGCAACATCTCGATCTACTTTTGCAATATCTATATATACGAAACTCTTACAATATACCTCTGAAACAACAGAAACACTCGAAATGTACGCTTACAACATGTGCTTTCAGCGCAATGTCACCTTGCTGCTTGGACGAACGGAGCTCGTCCTTGTGGAGCTCAACGCTGGCGTGGAGCTCGATGCCACGGAGTGTGTCGGCACGAAAATGTGTCAACACACAGCAAGTCGAAAGTATCTGCTTGATGGAGCTGGAGATCCGCTTGGCTTCAACGCAGGGTTAGTCGATCCTACGTATTCCTTCCGAGGCGTGCTAGTCAATTTGACCCTGCAAATGATAAGGAGAGAAAGTTTATCAGTAATTTAAGGTGGAACATGTCGGTCTGTGCCCAGACAGTTCTAAGTGTGCCGCTTCGGGAGCAGCCAGACGTAAAAAGCGACTGAATAGCCGATACGCACAGAAATCGACTGTTACGGACTGTAAAGCTCATGGATAGTGATTAATTTCATATTGATAGGTACAGTACTCGTAGGTGTAAATGAGATCATCAGCTAGACAGATGTTATCAGTATAAAGCATTGAGCCGATGAATCTAACGATAAAAGATATAGCATGCAAGCAAATCGACTGTCTAATACAAATGGATCTACAAACACTCTAAATCTAATCTGTTACCATCAACAGTGAGGTTCGACCGGATCGATGGCAGCTATGATGATAGTAACAAACTAAAACCGAAGAATCCGTAAAACCATCCATACTTCGACAGGCCTTCCGAAAGATATACTATTCATGAAGGCTCGAATGAATCGGCTAAAATAGTCGATTCAGGTGAAAAGGGACTACAACGTGTGCACAATCGACTATTTCATATGGATAAACCTATGAACTCATCAGACCTAACTTGCTATCTCTAACAGTAGGGTTTGATCGGATCGATGCAGCTGTGAAAAACACAACAAATGAAACCTTTAAAGTAAACAGATCTATTCACATTTAATAGAATTATGTAAACATGTTGTAGGTGTTAACGCGCAAGCGATCGGTTATTTAGCCGATGCAGGCTCCTCTCGGTGGCCGTGCAGGAGGCGCGCGTCGCCGTCGTGTGCCTGCACCGGGGCGTCCGAGTCCAGGAAGTCAAGTCCGGCGCCGGGTCCAGGAAGTCAAGTCCGGCGCCTACGGCAGCCACTTGGGCGCCGATGGCCGCGCCGCCTCCATCGAAATGAATAGTCAGGAACGGCGTTAACGGCAAACGTGATAAAATGCTAATTTAGGGTAACGTTCGTTCTTTCGATGCTATTTTACGGATCGGCAAACTTTGAATGGTATTTTCCAAACGTACCCATCTTTCAATGCTATAGAACTAATTTTCCCTTATATAAACTGAAGGAGGAGGCAGACAGGGAGGATGTAGGCGCTATGGCGTGCACATGCGCACGGCCGCGCCGCCGCGCCGTGGCCGCTTGACGGCGAAATCGGACGAATAGAAAAGAAATGCAGGCGCAGACACGTTCGCGCCACACTTGCTTTCTCATCTCGCTACCTCAATCGTCCGTCGGCTCATCTTCATCTGTTGGACTTTTACTTGTTCGACGTGAGAAGAGCATGCATCTTGGATTGACTTCTGAAGGAAAGGCTATAGCTTAAATATAAATATTGTTTCGCGCGCGGTTCTCTGTTGGAGTTGGGAGGACGTACTCGGTACTCCCTTGTCCAAGGAAGCATGAAGTTGAGGCTGGTTGAACGAATGCACGCACCTGGTCCGGCCGCCGCGGAACCAGAGATTCAGAGTTGAGCTAACGTCAAGCCAGGATAACTGGATATGTTCATCACAGGAGCCTTACAAAGTAGCATGAGCATGGGCATAAGGGTTCCACACAGGATAAAATAATTAGGCGTTACTAGCCCCCAAACATCCGGACGGACGCCCGCGGCTGCTTGCTTCCCACGCGTAGCGAGCGGACGACGTGGACCGGAGCCACTACGCGAGCATTGCGCCGCCGTCGGCCCACCGGGGCCATCACCTCCACGGGCATTTGCGTGCTCGTCGGGTAGGGTTTCCCACCGAGCTTGAACAGCAGCGGCGAGATGGAGGGAAGGAAAGGGAGGGGAGAGAGAGGAGAGGGCGAGACGTGCTGCACGAGGAAGACACGAGGTAAGAGCCGAAGCCCTGCGGCAGGCCACTGTCCGCCAGCCACCGGCGATTATTGCAACATGTGAAACACCTAATTTACTTTTGAAATATCCAGACGAAACATTTGCAACATACGTCTGAAGACAGATGAAACATTTGAAACATGCATCTGAAACACTTGCAAAAAACACATGAAATACTTGAAAACCATTGCAACACGTACGTAAGCATCCAGATAAAACATTTGCAACATATGCTTAAAACATATGCAACATCCAGATAAACACACTTGCAACGTACGTATGAAAAAACAAAAGAAACATTGAGAACAGACACTTGCAACATAAGTGTACAACCATTGCAATATATGCATCATCCTGATCTACTTTTGCAACATCCATATATACGAAACCCTTACAATATACCTCTAAAACAACTGAAACACTCGAAATGTACGCTTGCAACATGTGCTTTCAGCGCAATGTCACCTTGTTGCTTGGACGAACGGAGCTCGTCCTTGTGGAGCTCGACGCCGGCGCGAAGCTCGATGCCACGGAGTGCTCGGAGGTCGCCGGTGCGCAGCTCGTCTGTGGCGCGAACCTTGGCAGTGGCCGCGGCAGGCGGATGGAGTGCGGCCGCAATGGGAGGCGGAGTCCGTCCCGCGATGGTAGCTGGCGCTGGCGGGGGTGGACGCGGGCGCGTCGTCGACGAGCGGCGCAGGCAGAGTCCATCCGAGCAGGGTGGCACAGGCGAGCGGAGTCGTCCCGCGAGCAAGGGCGCGCAGTGCAGAGTGGGCGTGCGATGCGGGCGGGATACGCGAATGAGTGGATGAGAATGGGTCCGTGAATGAGTGAACGAGGAGCGTCCGGACGGGAGTCACGGGGCAGACGCACTGATACAAGCATTACCGAAAATAATTTAGCGGAGCATCGCAGCTTCATTGCGAGCAGGCTTGTTTGAGTTTGAACAACAAGCTTGGCACATAAAGCTCAATATATACCCGAACCCTTAACAAAAAACAAAAACAAAAACAAAAAAAAACTAAGAACTCACCTATGAAAAATGTAATATTTTTAGTGGCTGAATTAAGGCTGGTTGAATTAGTCATCCGTCTTTAAAAAAATAGGAAAAGTCTAAATTACTCCCCTCAAATTTGACGTATGTCCAAATTACCCCCTAAACTTACATTTGATTCAATTTACTCTCCCTAACCTATTTCAATTGGTCTAGTTTACCGCTTAACATGATTTGTTATTTTTGTTTTTCCACATATTAGTTGAGTCTTAACATCAACTTTTGTGATATGATAGAGAACATCATAAGTTATGTTAGAAAAATATATCTTAACCTTTTGCCACTATTTTGATAGCTTAGGAAATTTAATAATAAATTGACATTAGAGATACAATACCGTATACAACATAATGATAAATTCATAGTGCATTTTTCTAACACAAAATACAATGTCCTCTATCACCTCATAAAATTTGAAACTAAAATATAATTTGTACATAGAGTAACAAAAAATAAAAATCTCTTTTAAGGTGTTAGTTGGATCAACTTAAATATTTGGAGGGAGTAAATTAAACTAAATGTTAGTTTGGAGGGTTATTTAGGACATAGGCCAAACTTGGAGGGGGTAATATGGACTTTTTTTCCTAAAATAAAGCGTTTATAGAATATAATATTAGATTGAACTATAGGAAAATGTGATGATCATACAAATAGTACAACGTGAATGCGATACCAAATAAGTATCATTATTTTTTTTGGATCAAAGTATCTCAAGTTTGACTAAATTTATAAATCATTCCAATTGGAGAGTCAAAGTATCTCAAATTTGACTAAATTTATATAATAAAATAATAGCATTATGATACCAAATAAGTATGATTACTTTCTTTATTAATTATATTTTTATAGTATATGTCTATTTGATGTAATTTTAGTCAAACCTGAGATGCTTTGACTCGCAAGAAAAGTTGGAACAACTTATAATTTGGACGAGATGGAGTATATTACTACTTTGCTAGAGAGCCCTAGGAACAAGAGTTATGCACATGTCCGATTCTTTGCATTGTCAAACAATGATTTGAATTATGTTTTCCTAAAGATAAAACAACGATTTGAATTTGTTTCGAAGCAACATATTTCATGGTTTGCCAAATAAAAAATTTTGATTTAGGCCCTGTTTGGTTACTGCAATCCCTTCTAAAATTCCTGTCACATCGAATGTTTGGACATATGCATAGAATATTAAATATAGACTAGTTACGAAACAAATTGCACAACTTACGACTAATTTACGAGACGAATCTTTTAAACCTAATTAGTTCATAATTTGACAACATGATGCTACAGTAAACATGTGATAATGATAGATTAATTAGGCTTAAAAAACCGTCTCGCAAATTAGTCTCTCTCTATGTAATTTGTTTTGTAATTAATCTATATTTAATGCTTCTTATTAATATCTAACCTGAAGAACCAAACACCCGCTTAGTTTAAATCACCTCCCAGCCATTCCAATTTCTCTTTGACGTTAGATCTGAAATGGAGTGGACTAAAAATAAAGAAATTCGTGTACGCGCCTCCTCGGCTTCTTTCCCCAAACCGCAACACGCGAGCACGGAGAACCCCACCCCACGCTCCAAAGCGGCTCCGCATCTCTCATCATAGTCTGAATCCTGGATCCAGTCAGCAGCTCCGTACAAGCGGCAATGATCCAGCTGCTGTTCGCCGTGCTGGTGGCGGAGGCGTCCCTGACGGCCGCGCTGCTCTTCAAGACGCCGCTGCGGAAGCTGGCCGTGCTAGTGGTCGACCGGCTCAAGCGCGGCCGCCACGCCTAAATTATGCTGTTATGTGTTAAATTTGTTTAATATTTCGATGGTCTCCTCTTATGTGTTAATTTTTTTTTCTAGAGTAAAATGGTCATTTTATCCATCACTTAACATCGTTAAGTCCCTGAAATGGACGGAAGGCCATAGAAGGAAGAGATTTTTATTTTGGAGCCTCACAGGTAAGTTCAAAAAAAAAAAAGAGGGTCACGTAAGAAAGATGTTTTTTTAAGGTCATACGAGTAAATATCTCTGTTTTTTTTGTCAAATCTATTTTAGAGAGTAGCTAAATCAGTAAGTTTAGCTACTTTTTTGGCTAATATCTTGGAGATGCTCTAAAATCTACAGTTTACTAAGGACTAAAAATCATTTTTTTCATAGGTGGGTTCTTATGTTAGCAGCCACTAAAAATAGGTGCATGTGCCAAACTTCAGGGGAGTAATTTAGACTTGTTTCCTTAATTTTATCTTCCATTAACTTACCCAGTTTTGATAGCATATCCCATCCATTCAACTGTTCAATCATTTTATTTGTAAGAAAATCTCGGTTCATAATAACGCGTGGGGTATCCTTATAGTTTATAATAAAAGATGGTGCACCTTAAGGCGGTGATGGTATTGGTAGTGGGTCGTTTGGGACACGGTCAATTTACAATGGTACGTATAAGAAATAATATTTCATAGAAAAATACAATATCAGACGGCTACTGAATGCGCAGAGTGTTTTGTACAGGATGTGTACACAATGTAGTACACCATATATAAACAATAATTGAGCCTTAGGGCGCAGTTGTGCTGAGTCCTCACTTGAACTGCAATTTGCTTGCGAATGTCAAGCCAAAGGTCCAGCCAGCCGGCACCACATTAGTAAACACGAGTGTCTGACCATCTGTGATGGTGACCCTGAACGAGAGCCTTTTCCCACTGAGATACGCCATAGAGTTCCAGTTTGCACCCCAGTTGCGTGCCATGGGCATCCAGTCCGTGGAATCGGAGGTCCTGACATCCATGGATTTGATGGAGCCAGCCCCTGCAACGTTGGTGACAAGCACGAGGTTGAAGTAGTCGTGGCCATTGATCATGAACCTGACTCCACCTCGCCGAACGCATGGAACTCTGCACGCACACCAAGTTTCCATTTACTAATAATAGAGATCGATCATCGAGCGCAAAACAATTCTCCTCGGTCAATTAATACAGACAGAGTATATAATACTGACCTCTGGTAGATGACGGGGATGATGCCGGTGCTGATGTCGCTGCCAATCTTCTCCCAGGCCGGCTGCGCCATGTCGAAGTGCGGGCGCTGCTGATTGCACCACCCGCCGTCGGGCAACGCCGAGTTGGGCGGGCAGAAGTTGGTGGCGGTGACGGTGACCGTGACGCCGGGCTTGCACAACGTCGGGTCCGTCTTGCGGTCGCAGGCGATCTTGTAGCACTGGCCGCAGGACGCGCCGTCGTTGAAGAGCACCGTGCTCAGCGCCGCCGTGCGCGAGCCGTACCCCTGCGAGTACAGGTTCCCGTACCCGCATGCACCGCCCATGGTCCCGGAGGCATCGGCTCCGCCGTAGAACGTCGCGTGCGCCCCCCTCAGCCATCCGGTCGTCGGCGGCGGTGCGTTGGCTGCGACGCCACGGCCAACGCCCATGCGCACTGTGAGCAGAAGCAGAGCTGCCAAAATTGGAGCTGGAGCCATTCCAATCGATGTGAACTACTACTCGCAAACACTACTGTCTAGAGCTGCAACAGGTGTTTGTGTGTTGTGTGTCCAGGCCCGGCCGTTGGAGTGTGTGTGTGTATAGCACACTTTTCCTTTGTTGATGTGATTATCAGATTGTGGGATGTTTAATTGCCTGTGATGTGCAGGAGTATAAATAGCCTTTTGTACGTAATCTCTACTCAATTGGTGGCTTGAGGTTGAGGATTATATAAACTGAAGGAGGAGGCAGGCAGGGAGGATGTAGGCGCTATAGCGTGCACATGCGCACGGCCGCGCCGCCGCGCCGTGGCCGCTTGACGGCGAAATCTGACGAATAGAAAAGAAATGCAGGCGCAGACACGTTCGCGCCACACCTGCTTTCTCATCTCGCTACCTCAATCGTCCGTCGGCTCATCTTCATCTGTTGGACTTTTACTTGTTCGACGTGAGAAGAGCATGCATCTTGGATTGACTTCTGAAGGCAAGGCTATAGCTTAAATATAAATTGTTTCGCGCGCGGTTCTCTGTTGGAGTTGGGAGGACGTACTCGGTACTCCCTTGTCCAAGGAAGCATGAAGTTGAAGCTGGTCGAACGAATGCATGCACCTGGTCCGGCCGCCGCGGAACCAGAGATTCAGAGTTGAGTTAACGTCAAGCCAGGATAACCGGATATGTTCATCACAGGAGCCTTACAAAGTAGCATGAGCATGGGCATAAGGGTACCACACAAGATAAATTAATTACGCGTTACTAGACCCAGACGTCCGGACGCCCGCGACTGCTTTGCTTCCCGCGCGTAGCGAGCGGACGACGTGGACCGGAGCCACTACGCGAGCATTGCGCCGCCGTCGGCCCACCGGGGCCATCACCTCCACGGGCGTTTGCGTGCTCGTCGGGTACGGTTTCCCACCGAGCTTGAACAGCCGCGACGAGATGGAGGGAAGGAAAGGGAGGGGAGAGGGCGAGACGTGTTGCACGAGGAAGACACGAGGTAAGAGCCGAAGCCCTACGGCAGGCCACTGTCCGCCAGCCATCGGCAATTATTGCAACATGTGCAAAACCCAATTTACTTTTAAAACATCCAGACGAAATATTTGCAACATACGTCTAAAGACAGATAAAATATTTGAAACATGCATCTGAAACACTTGCAAAAAAACACATGAAATACTTGAAAACCATTGCAACACGTACGCAAGCATCCAGATAAAACATTTGCAACATATGCTTGAAACATATGCAACATAAGTGTACAACCATTGCAACATATGCATCATCCCGATCTACTTTTGCAACATCCATATATACGAAACCCTTACAATATACCTCTGAAACAACTGAAACACTCGAAACGTACGCTTACAACATGTGCTTTCAGCGCAATGTCACCTTGCTGCTTGGACGAACGAAGCTCGTCCTTGTGGAGCTCGACGCCGGCGCGGAGCTCGATGCCACGGAGTACTCGGAGGTCGCCGGTGCGCAGCTCGTCTGTGGCGCGAACCTTGGCAGTGGCCGCGGCAGGCGGATGGAGTGCGGCCGCAATGGGAGGCGGAGTCCGTCCCGTGATGGTAGCTGGTGTTGGCGGGGGTGGGCGCGGGCGCGGCGCCGACGAGCGGCGCAGGCGGTGTCCATCCGAGCAGGGTGGCGCAGGCGAGCGGAGTCGTCCCGCGAGCGGGGGCGCGCAGTGCAGAGTGGGCGTGCGACGCGGGCGGGGTACGCGAATGAGTGGATGAGAATGGGTCCGTGAATGAGTGAACGAGGAGCGTCCGGACGGGAGTCACGGGGCAGACGCACTGATACAAGCATTACTGAAAATAATTTAGTGGAGCATCCCAGCTTCATTGCGAGCAGGCTTGTTTGAGTTTGAACAACAAGCTCGGCACATAAAGCCCAATATATACCCGAACCCTTAACAAAAAAACAAAAACAAAAACAAAAAAACTAAGAACCACCTATGAAAAATGTAATATTTTTACTGGCTGAATTAAGACTGGTTGAATTAGTCATCCGTCTTTAAAAAATAGGAAAAGTCTAAATTACTCCCCTCAAATTTGGTGTATGTCCAAATTACCCCCTAAACTTACATTTGGTTCAATTTACTCTCTCTAACTATTTTAATTGGTCTAGTTTACCGCTTAACATGATTTGTTATTTTTATTTTTCCACATATTAGTTGAGTCTTAACATCAACTTTTGTGATATGACAGAGAACATCATAAGTTATGTTAGAAAAATATATCTTAACTTTTTGCCACTATTTTGATAGCTTAGGAAATTTAATGATAAATTGACACTAGAGATACAACACCGTATACAACATAATGATAAATTCATAGTGCATTTTTCTAACACAAAATACAATGTCATCTATCACCTCATAAAATTGGAAACTAAAATATAATTTATACATAGAGTAACAAAAAAATAAAAATCTCTTTAAGGTGTTAGTTGGATCAACTTAAATATTTGGAGGGAGTAAATTAAACTAAATGTTAGTTTAGAGGGTTATTTAGACATACGCCAAATTTGGAGGGAGTAATATAGACTTTTTTTTCTAAAATAAAGCGTTTATACAATATAATATTAGATTGAACTATAGGAAAATGTGATGATCAAACAAATAGTACAACATGAATGCGATACCAAATAAGTATCATTATTTTTTTTATCAAAACATCTCAAGTTTGACTAAATTTATAAATCATTCCAATTGGAGAGTCAAAGCATCTCAAATTTGACTAAATTTATATAATAAAATAATAGCATTATGATACCAAATAAGTATGATTACTTTCTTTATTAATTATATTTTTATAGTATATGTCCATTTGATATAATTTTAGTTAAATCTGAGATGCTTTGACTGTAAGAAAAGTAGAAACGACTTATAATTTGGACGAGATGGAGTATATAACTACTTTGCTAGAGAGCTCTAGGAACAAGAGTTATGCACATGTCCGATTCTTTGCATTGTCAAACAATGATTTGAATTATGTTTTCCTAAAGATAAAACAACAATTTGAATTTGTTTCGAAGCAACATATTTCATGGTTTGCCAAATAAAAAAATTTGATTTAGGCCATGTTTGGTTACTGTAGTCCATCCTAAAATTCTTGTCACATCAAATGTTTGGACATATGCATAGAGTATTAAATATAGACTAATTACGAAACTAATTGCACAACTTACGACTAATTTGTGAGACGAATCTTTTAAGCCTAATTAGTCCATGATTTAACAACATGGTGCTACAGTAAACATGTGCTAATAACAGATTAATTAGGCTTAAAAATCGTCTCGTAAATTAGTCTCCATCTATGTAATTAGTTTTGTAATTAATCTATATTTAATATTTTTTATTAATATCTAAATATTTGACGTGACATAAATTCTAGAAACGACTGAACAACCAAACACGCCCTTACTTTAAGTGCATGGTTAGTTCACGAAATTTGGGAATTTGACTACTGTAGCACTTTCATTTTTATTTGGCAATTAGTGTTCAATCATGAACTAATTATGCTCAAAACGTTCGTTTCGCGATTTCTAACCAAACTGTGTAATTCGTTTTTTTTCATCTACATTTAATGTTCCATACACATATCATAAGATTCGATGTAATAACTACCATAACACTTTTCTAAAAAAGTTTTTAGGAACTAAACACAGCCTAGATCACCTCCCAGCCATCCCAATTTCTCGTTGACCTTAGATCTGAAATGGAGTGGACTAAAAATAAAGAAATTCGCGTACGCGCCTCCTCGGCTTCTTTCCCCAAACCGCAGCACGCGAGCACGGAGAACCCCACCCCACGCTCCAAAACGGCTCCTCATCTCTCATCACAGTCTGAATCCAGGATCCAATCAGGAGCTCCATACAAGCGGCAATGATCCAGCTGCTGTTCGCCGTGCTGGTGGCGGAGGCGTTCCTGACGGCGGCGCTGCTCTTCAAGACGCCGCTGCGGAAGCTGGCCGTGCTAGTGGTCGACCGGCTCAAGCGCGGCCGCCACGCGCCCGTCGTCGTCAAGACGGTCGCGGGCGTCGTCCTAGCGCTGCTCGCTTCGACGCTCTACAGCATGGCTCAGATCAGCGGCAGCGCGAGCGACAACGACTCCGGCTCCGGCGGCGGGCCCACGCCCACCGACCAGGTGCTCTTCTCGCGTCACCTCCTGGAGGCGTGCCTCATGGGTAGGTCTTGGTAACGCGCATCCGCCCACTCGATCATGTTCAGTACGCCTTGCCTATGCTATGCGGGCTCCTCTATCCCCATTTTCTGATTGGACTAGACTCCCTGTTTATCGCGTGCTTGGGTAGGGTAGGGGTTTGGTGAGATCTGAGTGTGATGAGTAGTCTGGGCAATCTAGGTTGGTGGGGGTGTACTGCTATGTTGCTTATTCAGGTGGCTGTTCAAGCGGGTGTGTTGATGCAAGCTAGTAACCCGAGCACGGAGCAGCAACTAGTTTTTAAGCTTTCAAATATTAACCGGACCAAGGTCTTTTTGGTCTAAAAAAGAAAAGAGCATCCATTCGTTGACCCTGCTTAGGGGATTAATAGGCGTGTTCGGCTCGCTTGTCTCAGCTTTTTTTAGCTTATTCTCTCTCACAGAACACTATTGAATCAGCCAAAACCAGCCGAAACAAACTAGTACACAGTGAAAAAATGTATCAGCCGAACGGAACTTCGAACATTCTTGTGTATCTGTTTGTGAGTAAATGGAAAATTTGTATGGTCCAGCTAGTAATTTTATCTTATGAGAAACTATTTCGATCCAAATTATACAACTTTGCCATCCACACTCCACAGTGCAAAAAAATATAGCACACAGAGTTTGTGATGGGAAAGTTAAGTACTTTATTTAACATATATTAAGTATATTCTAGTGTACTTTTCCCTGGACACTAGAAATTTTACAAAAATATTGAGATCGAATTGAACTGTGATCATCTATCTACTTGTTGCATCAGCATTGAGTGCAGTCAGAATTGCTTGTTTTGATATATTGTGATCATCTATCTACTTGTTGCATCAGCATTGAGTGCAGCCAGAATTGCTTGTTTTGATATATTCTGTATGTATGTTGCAATGTGATTGCTAATATGCATATGACTCCAGTCGATGAGTCGAATGTGTTTATCTATCACATCCTTTTTACACATGGACCCTTTTTCTCTTGAAATATTGTGCTAAATGTTTCAGCACTGAATTTATGCTATCTGCTCTATGTTGAAGCCTGAGAAGAGCACTATTCTTTCAGGGTACTCCTTATTTCTTGCTCTAGTGATTGACCGGCTCCACCAATACATCAGAGATTTGCGTGTGTTCAAGAAGGACTTAGAGGTTGTACGTAAGCATAATAAAATGTTGGAGGAAACAAAACATGGAAATTCAGAGGAGGCAAAGAAGTACCAGGAAGAGATTGCCACTCTGAACAAGGAGATGAAGAAACTGAAGCTACAAGTCCAAGAAAAGATAGAAGAGGTCCATGTTGCTGAGGACAAGGCACTTACTATCCAAAAGCAATCTGAAGGCTTGCTGATTGAATATGACCGCCTGCTGGAGGACAATCAGCATCTTCGGGATCAGCTGGTGTCAATTGACCTTTGAAGGAAGAGTATATTCAGGCATAAGAATGGTGAATCTAGTGCTGCTGCATCTGTTGCAGTTTGGAAGAATCATTGTTTACTCCTTTCATGGGATGCTAAAGAAATTCTTTTGGCAGATCATGTTACCACCCAAAGAGTACGACAGCTACCTGCTTCCTCACTTGTCAGTCTTAGCATCTCTAATTAACTAGCTGCTGCATTATATTGTTGGCAAAACTAGTGCAAGCATTATATGGTCTAGAACTTTGGAGTTTCTCTTATGTGTTTCTTGTGATGCCTACTTTTTATGTGTGCTGTAGTGATTACTGTTTTGAGCAGCATTTTATGATTATTGCAGATGTCATTCACATGTTGAAATCATGAACTCTGCTCTATGAGGTTCCCAGACTATTTTAAAAAAAGGTGTCATTGAGTAAAAAAAGATGTACTTTCACAAATATTTTCAAAATCAGAACCATTTTCGTTTTAGAACGAGAACTTATCAAGCTCAGCCTGAAGCAGCTGAAAGGATGGTAACCATGGTTAGCTGTCGAAGCCCAAAATGTAAACATTCTTGGCACTATCTGTTGGTGAGCAGTTCTTTGGTTTGTTCTGATTTGTAAATAATATTAGCCAGTCTAGAAAAAATTGGAATAAAATTCTAAATGCAGGCTGAGAGTTTGGAGCTACATAAATTGGCTATAAAATTTAAAATGTGTTGCATGTGCCAAAATTGGATGCATTCATGTTAGGTAGGCAGATACATAATTTAAAAACTATTTAACCAGGCTAATCATCAAAGTACCTTGTGGTACTCAATGTTGGGGGGAGACTACACCCATGGGCACCCCAAGGGGCTCATCCGCTGCCCCGACCACACCCTGCTGAGGGAGAAAGCATCTACACCCTGCTGAGGGAGAAAGCATCTCACACGGGCGAAATGGCGGGCAACAAGGGAATGAACAGTCTTGGCCCGTCGGCGCACCTAGCACTTCGCTCTAGCGAAATGGCGGGCGCAGCACGGTGTGGGGCAAGAGTCGCAGGGTCCTCATCTCGTCCAGGCGAAATGAGGGCGGCGGGCACCCGGTATCGCGGTGATCATGCCTTGTTTCCTTTTTTCGTTAGGGCGGAATGGCGGGTCCAGCGGTGAGGGCCCGCCCGCCGCAGCCCTTTTCGCTATGGCGAAAGGAGCAGCTCGGCTTGGGTTTGCGTGGCCATGGGCTTGGAGTTGGCTGGAGCTATTCGCTCGGGCGAATAGTCGTTAACAATTTGTTCAGTCGTCGTTGCAGGTCTCGCCGCAGGAGGGTCAGCTGCTCGTGTTTGGCCGACAGCCCTGTCCGCCTGGGCCCCCCTCGGTCGGCTACAGAGGCGACAAGTGGTGGAGCCGGTCTTTCCTCCTCTGGCCGGCGTCATCCGAGGCAGGCGGTGGCTCCAAATGGCGAAGGTGCCCTCGGCGGCGGGGAATATTCCCCGGATGTGTAGTAGTTGTAAGGGCATTATTGTCCTGCAAAAAGCCTACGGACATGTATAAATAGCCCCCAAGTGGGTAATGTAAAGGGGGAGAGCATAAGTTGAATGAAACCACCATATCGTCCCATCCGTGTTCCACTCTTCGCCTTGTCATGCCCCTGGAGCTCGCTCGTGCGGCAACCAGGTGTTCGAAGGCTTGGGCCTCGAACAACACTCAACAAAGAGCTTTATGCATGTATTGAGGTGAAAAATAGAACTTCATGTTCTTCAAACATTACCTATACATCTATCTATTTCCTTAGCAAACGATGTATTAGAACACATGTTTGAACAAAATATCAGACTTGCCATGTAGTTTGTTGTCGAGTTATTGAGAAAAGAAAATTATCCAACCAAAGTAATTTCTTTACATATGAAGATTTGACCCTGCAGTTCTTGTGCAACTATGCTATTATCCATTACCCACTTTTATGTTTTAAATTTGAACTAGGTCATAGATTTTCTTCTTGGATCTTGGTGCTCAAGTTCAGTCTGTGTTCTTGTTGACAAGAGAAATAGCCATTTCCTACGTCTCATTAATTGTTGTGCACAATTTCTGGGACCTTTACTTTCTATATACAAGTGGAGTAATATTTTAGTTGCTGACAAAATGTTTTGATAGGTTGGTGAAAATGAAGTGGTTTCTAATGGTTAATCGATTTATATGGAGCTGTAACTAGTAAGCCACATAGGTGCTGTTGACCCAAAACAAGGATAATCACTTCGTTCGTTTGGGCTTGTTTTTGGCTTATAAGCCGTACTTTTTCAGCCAACGAACAATATTTTTTCTCTCACACTAAATCAGCCAACAGTACTTTTAGCTATGGCTTATCAGCTAAATAAGCCCAAGCGAACATAGCAATATCAAAATAAAGCTTTTTATTCACTTAAAAGCTCCACTAGAACCCTTATGACCAGTAAGTAGGGATGAAACATGTTAAAAAAAGTAGGGATGAAAACTGCACCCATCCCGAAAATGTCAAAATCTTATATGGATAGTTCGTGTCTGAATCCGAACATTTAATATCCGTAACATATTCGAATTTGAATACTCAAAATCAGATTTTTGATATGTATATTATGAGATACAGATATCAATATCCGGCCGATCCGTAGCCAATTGTGAGATCCGTCGCCATGTATGCTAGCTGATCTGGCCCGCTCCGCCCGCATGACTTGCCGATCACCAGACTACCCCTTGTCGCAAACTGTCTGCTCAGGTTGAGCACCAAGCCCGCTTGTCTTCATCGAATAACCTTGCACATGCACAACCCCTGCTGGTTGACATTTTCTCTACGCAAATCCACTGCAATATGCATGCTCATGAGCTCAAGACAGTCTTAGGCCCTGTTTGCTTGGAGAAATTCTGGAGGAATTTGAATGAATCTGGAGGAATTTGTGAGAGAAAAACATTGTTTCGGATGAAAAAAGAAGCGGATTAAGCTGAGTTTTAGTGGCCTTCGTGCGCATTAATTTACGAGATCAAGATAGTTAGTGGCCTTCCACTCACTCACGATCCGGATCGGAGCCTGCTTTCCTTCGTTCTTTCTGTATTGGATGCACGACCAATCAAGAACCAAAACAAAAATAAAATAAAAGAATATCACCATACAGTGGATTCCTATTTCCAGCTGGAACATGTTGCCATGTATCCACCACCGACTTCGAATCCTTTGAGATTGCCTCGCTTCATGCACGTATGTTGTCAAACACGTGCCATCGAGCCATGCTGTTTCTTCATCTTCAACAGTGCACGTTTGTGTGATTAGTACCCTCGACAAGACGTGAGGTGGTTTGCATAGGGGTGAAAGTGGGCTAGCCCACGAGCCTACATATATACAGGCTTGTAGGCTAGCCCACTTGCACCCCTAGGTTTGGATATTGCTCTGATCTACCGGTCTTGTTTGACATCTTCTCACACCATGTCCTCACCTAAGGAGATCTTACTGTATGGTGCCACAACTATAGCCTTTTTGGAGATAACATCTAACTAAAAAAACTTAGCCACTGCCAATGCTCACGTCGACCCACGCCCTCAATTGTGAACTCTGCCATAATTGTCTACATTACCACAACTGAACACCATTACAACACAAAATTGTACCAAAATCGCAACCCCTTACCTACACAATCCAAATCCCAAACCCTAGCTTAGAAAAGTCAAAGCATTTTTGCTCCTAGTTTCATAATCAACCAAAATACTCCATCCTACTATAACTAAACTTAGGATTAGGCCATTGAAACACTTATCTTACTAGGGGATTTGTTCCACTCGCATAAGCAAGGTGGCAACACCATTGTGCAAATTGACCGCGATAGCCGTGGGAAGCCATGCATGCACCACCTTTGTGACCCCTTTGCCCTTCCTCCGGCCAAGGAACGAGTTAAGGAAAGTGTCGGGTTCATAAACCCAGGGTCCCTCAGGGACCGGCTTCCATGCCAAGGCTCGACCCGAGAATCTAAAAACAACAGGGCAAAAGGGCGCGGTTCAGCAACCGACCGGAAGGCCTGGCCCAAGAAGAGCAACGCCCGCTCGTCAGCTACTTCGGCCCACCTATCCGACCGGAGCGCTCGATTCGGGCTCCAGCCGCCTCCGGACGGCCTCTCCGATCGGAAGGCCTGCCCCGAGCCCTACTTCCGACTCCGACCCCGCGTCTCTCCGACCGGGGTACGTAAGAACCCTGCTCGCCGCTCTTCTCCGACCGACGCAACCTAAGCCGACTGGGGCCATCCGACCAGGGACGCCCGCTCGGAAGGGACCAGGGACAAACGGAGAAAGCAGCACGCAAGTCAAACCACGGTACAGGGATCATACCCTGTACACATGCAGGAACAGTGTTCCACAACCACCCTGACACGAACAGTATTGTAGGCGCCGACATTTATCCCTACAGTATTGTAGGCGCCGTTGGACTCTCGTACGACAAAAAGCCCCTCACATGCCTCTGGGCATCAATAGTGTTGTAGGCGTCGGGATTCACCATACCCGTTAAACGTGGTGAGACTCCTCACATACCTCTAGGCCTCCAGCAGTATTTTGCAGGTACCGACGTCAACCCTTCCTGAAGAAGACAACGCAACCTCCCACGTGCACCTGACATTCTACAGTGACATCAATAATGTTGTGGGCGCCTACCATTATCCAATCCTCATCGGCGTGGACAACAAGGCTTAAAAGCATCCGTACCCTCTCCCTCTCACCTGTAAAGCCATCCCCTTCATCTATAAAAGGGATGCACTCCCTCCAACGGGAGGACGGATTCATTCAAGCTCAGTTCCTTTAGATTCATTAGTCCAATAGCTCACAACCACAGAACCGCCAGGTTTGGACTTCAAGCACACGCTTGAACACTTAGCCCATAGCGGAGTTCCCGTCGCTCTCGGCCCCTCTGACCGGAGCCGACCGGGCCTTTGGTACCCCCCATCTTCCTCCTTCTTGTTTGTAACCCCACTGCAGACTTCGAGCACCTGGGCTCAGGAATAAAGTCATCAACCGACCCAAACTGGACGTAGGGCACGTTGCCTGAACCAGTATAAATCCTGTGTCATTGAGTGCTAGGCCACCTCCGATCACAACATACAGTAAAACTATAAATATTCACTAGTTGGTTACTTTCTATACCGACAGAAAGAGTGGGGATGGAATGAAAGGGAGCAAGAGATCCAAGGTTTTTATGCTAAAACAAATAAAATCTCTTTTTAAAGGTTAGAAAATCTTCATATTGTAAGAAAATCTCCGAGAGACTCACTAACTCTCAAGTACATGGCTCCATATCAAAAATTTTGGAGAACAGACAGAATATTGAATGTCCAATAGGCTCATCGAGGCACTCTATCTCCTTTATGTTTCAAAATTGCCCTTCTCCATCTTTAGTACTAGAGAGGCAACTTTGCTCTTGAAATTGCAGATCCAGTGGTTCTTCAGTGTGTTTCTGACCTCTTTCATGTGTGAGTGGTGGCTCCCTGTGAACTAGAACCCTAGTGGCCACCGGCTTCTTGACGCTCACCTTACGCTCACCCCTCACCCCTCACCCCTAATGTCCTTGTGGGTATCCATCTGGCTTGCTGACACCCGTGGTCAGTTCGCACGTCCAAAGCACTCCTGTGGCGTCATTTGGCTCATCTAGTAATCTCTCTCTTTTTTTCCTTTTTCTTTTAATTTTGAACATGCACAATTGAACTGGGTAGATCATGAATTTGTTCGCACAATAAAATTTATGATAATATGTTGGGTTGAAGTCTAGATACGGAATATCTACAGGATAGCTTTTCAAACAGAAATATAGAGATTCTCACAGAGAAAGCACCTAACTTATAAATTCCATTCCGGTGGTCATTCCGGTTTTGTTGTTGGAATGGAACGTACCAATACCGGCCCATTCCGACGTACCATTCTGGAGTGCAGATTTTATATATAATAATATATTGAGTGTATATATATATATATATATATATATATATATATATATATATATATATATATATATTGTGTATATTATATTATACATATATATATGTAAAAATAGTTTCAGCGTGAAAAAAAAACATTTTTGGCCCAAGTGGCCCAACATAGCTCTCTTGGCCCATGAAACAACACACAGGAAAAAGGCAACGAAGGAATCGAGTCCCTCGGCCCTTGGTTGCTGGAGTGCTCGGCATAGTGGACGAGTGGACGACTGCCACCGCTGCGCTCGCCGCCCTCGCCGCTATGCTCGACGGCCCGCCTCCGCTGCGCTCGACTTCTCCACCGCTGTGATCGAGGATTTCTTAGATCTTGAATATTTCTTTCAATTTTTGCATCCGAGATGTATTTGGAAGAGGCATTGTTTTTCGATTTCATTCTTCCTACTCAAAATCCGATTGGTTTCTCTTTGATTTCTCACTTTCAGATGTGCTCACATGACCGGTACCGGGGTTAACGGAACGCACGGTTCCACCCGGAACGGGCGGAATTGCCCGGAATCCTGGCCGGTACGGGATGCTGTGTCCTCTGTGCCGCTCTGGTGGCCGGCACGAGACGTTTCGGCCATTCCGGCCGGTACCGGAATGGTTTGGTTTGCCACCACTACCGCCGAATCAGTAGGAAATCTCGAGAAAATTTAGCCGGCTGCCTTTAAATTAGGAAATCAGGTCGAAACTCGAAGCTACGGCCGAATTTCCCCGCCGCAACGAAGCTCCCCACCCACCCGCCTCATTTCCCTTTCCCTCCGCTCCGCCTCCCCTCGCTCGGTCACTCCCCACACCGAATCCGCCGCACCGGGACCCCGGACCGCGCGCGCGCCGGCGGCGATGCGGTGGGACGCGGCGGAGGCGGAGGCGGCGCTCGAGCGGATCTGGGACCTCCACGACCGCCTCAGCGACGCCATCCTCGCCGCCTCCCGCGCGCACCTCCTCCTCCCCGCTCCCCCGCCCCATCCCGTGCCGTCCGCGCCCTTCGCCAAAGGGACCCACCGCGTCTGCGGCGGCAGCAAGAACGGCTGCGTCTTCGTCAAGGGCGGGGGCGGAGGCGGAGGCGGAGGCGGCGATGCGCTGGCCGCCGCCGCGGAGGCCGTGGCCGAGGCCAGGAGCCTGCACGCCATCCGCTCCGCGCTCGAGGACGTTGAGGACCACCTCGAGTTTTTACACGTGCGACTCCTGCTCCACTTCCACCCCTCTGCTCCCCCCTAGGGAATAGGGATAGAGCATCCCATCCCAGTCCCAGCTGTTCTAGGGTTTCGCGCGGTTGGCAGTGGGAGTTAATTCTGGTTAGGACCACCGGTTCTGTGACGAATGGGGACTGCTTTTGGGAGCTCCTGTCGCGCGTTGTTCTCGTGATTGCCTTGCCGGTCGTTGCGTTCAAGCGATTCAGGCATGAAAAATTAGCGTGTCCTCATCGCCAATAATGCCCATGTCTGTGCTTGTTTTGTGGCCAATTGATTCTCTATTCTCGAACACAATTGGATGGTCGTATCTGTGGTAATCCACAATGACCACCCTTGTGTTTTAATGGGATACAATGCTTGTATGCTATTCTGCTGGTAGAAACTGAGTTGCTGCTGAATATCTATTCTACTAGGTGGGCTGTCAATGTTTTGCCATGATTCCAAATATGTATTTCTTATTTATGTAGTGTTCAGGTCATTTGGCTCACAAGTAGTTGGCCACTTGCGAATGGTTAGGGTGCAGATATCTCGATCGCAGGAACCATGTGGATGTTAAGGGTGTGGTAGTAATCCACATGGCTTTCATTGTCCTTCTGATGCTTGCTCTCTTATGTTTCATGTCCTCTTGATGCCAGTTGGGGCAGAATATTAGTATTTATTTTTATAGTTGATTGTTACTTTGTGCAAAGTGCAAACATAGGGGCACCATTACTCTATGTTGTGGTGTAAGGACTTGGTTCACTTCTCTGTTACATTAAATCTGTTTTACTATTATCTAAATGAGTTCTCAGGTGTTTAAGGGAAAAAAACTACCAGAAAGCTGACCACTTCTGAGGATTACTGGATTTTATAGATATTTACATGCATATTGATTAGCGAAACTTCGGAGTGCTAGGGCTTTTAGTTAACTTATTTTTACTTGTTCCTGTTAAATCTTTTTGTGTGATCTATTTCTCACTTGTGTTAATCTTGCTTCACAGACTGTTCAATCACAACAGCGGGCTGAGCGAGATGCTGCAATTGCTAGACTGGAGCAAAGCCGTCTAGTCCTTGCTATGAGGTTAGCAGAACATCAAGGAAAGAAGTATAGAGTCATCGACGAGGCCTTGGCATTTGTTGGTGAAGTGAGTGACAAGAGTCAATTTATCTCACCTGAAGATGTTCGTGCTACCCATAGCCAATCAGAGGATAATGCAGAGGACAACGGGGGCAATGGTTCAAGGATTATGTCAAACGTGTTATCTTGCAGTTTGTCATTAGCCAAGAATTCATTTCGACTGGACAAGATTGCCAGTGCTCTCGGCAATGCTGCAGTGTTTGCAGTAAGTATGCTTGCTTTCTTGCAGCTGCATCAAATTACATTTGGAAGTAAAGCTCCAGCCATGGAATACAGAAAGAGAATCGAGTACAATTTTCATTCAGGAAGCTCACAACCAAATGGGAAAGGAAAACTTCTGGAGGTTTACCTAGCCAGAGGCTGAAGAATTATTAGATCACGCTGTTTGGCTGTACAGAAAGTTTTGACCAAAGTTCAATTTTATGGGTTTTGTTAGGGCACTGATCATTCTTTACGACGGACTGAACCCTGTTCCATGCAACTAGGGAACTGGCTGTCCGATTCTTTTGGATGGATTTGAAGGATACCACGTATTGTGTATCTCAAATTGTAAATGGCTTTATGCTTAGAGATGGATTGTTTGTAAACCGTGTTCAAGCTAACTTGAACTGCCGTTTTCATCCAGCCTCTACGTTCTTGCCAGTTTTGATCATATTCATTGTACAAAAAGACAGCTTCTTGTTATGCTCTTGAGGTGTGTTCAAGGTTCGTCGCTTGTATCACAAGTTTCAGATTTGTTGGGGCTACAGTATAAGCACATGTGATGCTTTTAATTGTGAGTACTGACGTTATTTGCTTTCTTCTGCCTTGTGCTTGATGATGCCTCACTACTTTGCTTTTTTGTTTGCCGATCTGGCCATGTTTGGTGCAGAAGCTTCTTTGCTTATATGTTCGTATGTGCCCTACTGTTTTCCTTTTCCAGATGTTCCAGTATCCAGCTTTGTTTTTTGAAAGGGTAGTATCCAGCTTTGTTACTTTGACCATTGCTCTACCTGACTCACCCATGCTCCTCCAACTGGCCGGTTGCACTTTGTGCCATTGGTGTCTCCTCTGTTCACTCTCCTGTAATATGTGAGGTCGTTACGTACTCAACAGTAAATGCGTTTTCTTACTTTTCATTATCATACACATACAGAATGCTCATTACATTTTCATTCTCGTACACATACGGAATACTCATTAGACATTAGAGTGGATTTTATTATGCAATGATCGTGGAAGTTTAGGCGAGTCGTTAAAAAATGCTGTTATATGTTGTCACTTATGGGCCCAATTATTGTCACGAGCTTTCACAAAATGAGTTGTATGTACCTTATGACCACAGACTAGTCATAGTATCAATCATTTCACATTTTTCTTGAAAATTTGCCCTCATGTCGTGTCGGAACAAAGACATTTTTGTGCTTTGTTTTGCCCTTTTCTTTTCTCGAATTTGGAGCTGATAAAGTGAAAGGAAATCTTACAAGGGAATAAAGGTCTTGTCTCCCACTCGTTAAGCTCAAAAGAAACAGCCTCTCTTGGACAGAAGAGCAGAGTGTCTGCTGACGTGGAGAAACTAAATTTAATTAAGAGCGGGTTAGGGCAATTGAGGTATTTAAATAGATACTGGAACTTCGGTGAAAAAAATTTAAATGACCTAGTGATCAGTTTACCAGTCAAAACCCATTCTGTACCTGCACATGCTTTTCTTAATTTATTATGAACACTTCCTGCTGTCTATTGTTGGCTTCTTGCACACTTGATCGGTGATCAGATGTTACTGTACAAGTTTACAGATTTGTTGCGGTAGTTTAGTGTTTGCACGTGGTCATACAACTACAGATGCTGGCACTGGCCAACAAAGTTAGAACATACAGATGCTTTGGTCTGCATTTTTTTTTGAGGGAAACTGGAGGGGCCAAAGCCCCTACAGCAAATTTATTGAAATATAAAAGGTAGCAGCACCGGGATACAACTTAAGAAACAAAGAAAGATAAAAAGAAAAGCCAAACGAGAAGAAAGATTACAACAGATTTTGGATCCATAGATCAAAAGTTTGAGCTAACTTTGCCTTTGCCCTTAGTTTGGTCTGCATTTTCGTTGATGAGTCCAACTAACATGACAGTTGCAGAACAAAACTCGTCTGTATTAATGCACGCTGCATTAATGCAGTCTCTAGAACAAAAAAGTAGCAACACTCCTAATAAAGGAGATAAAGACATGATGAACAATAGTACGATCATGGAAGAGACATGACGGTTTCTTGATCAGGAGTTTGTCTATATATATGGTGTTTGGTGGTGCGATCATCGCGTCCATTTCTTGGGCTAGTAGCATTTTACTTCTCCGGTCTTGTAGCTTTGGCCCAGCGAACAAGTTGTTGTTGGACTGGCGGCGTGTCCCAAGAATATCATCGATTCGATCGGCGGCGTCCATTCTCCTGGCCCACGCAAACTGCTACTGATAGCTTTATCTTCTTCAATTGAAGTAACTGAGCTGAGCCTACCAAGGATCAAAAGGCATCTAAAGACAAGAAAGCGTAAAGAGTAGCCGGCCACCCAGCGTTCCACTCGTCTGCTTTTCGTGGCCGTTCGATCGGCCGCGCGGACGGCCCAGTTCAGGCGAGCCGCGGTCATTTTTAAAAAAAAACCTTCTTTTTTCCCGTAAATCAACCCGCGCACCGGAGTCCCTCTCAGGACATTTTGCAAAAAACACCTCAGATTATTTTGAAATCAACCCGCGGTCCAAAACGGATGGCCTCTGGTTTTTTTTTCAAAAAAACCCTTATCTTTGTCGAAAATCAACCCACGCTCCACAAACCCTCTCATCATTTTTTGCGAAAACCTCCTCGGATTTTTCTCAAATCAACATACAGGACAACTTTGATTGTATCTTTTTTTTCCCAAAAAACGTGTGGCCAGTGGCCCGCGCGCATGGGCGCGCCCGAAGGACTAGTGTTCTTCAGTTGTAGAGCTGAGCCTCCAGCTTCAGCGCTCTTCAGTTTTCCCACCTTGCGACTGTCCTATGCTAGCGCCATAACGCCGGCTGTCCTCTACTAGCTTCACCTTTGGTGCAGAGTAGGATGCAATTCCAAGCTTCAGAATAGACCAGTTGATTAGAGTGATATATTGCAGAACCATAAAAATAGATTATACTTGCAAAAGGCAGCAATCCAGATAATCGAAGTGGTCGCTTCAAATGTGAATGAAATCATAAATGGAGGATCCAAAGTAGGAATATTATTTTCAAATTACCTGCAGATTGGTTTAAAGCCGTCAAGGGAAGGGTTGAATTTGTGAAACCAATATGCAGAAGCACAATAAATGAGTAATTGCCGCAGAAAAGAGCCGTCGTTGAACAAGCGGTGGTGCCGGCTACATTGATTAGCAGCATTTGTTAACAAATTGTCAGTTGAGAATTTAGGCAGAGAGCAGAGGTGTTAGTGTGTTATTACCTTGTCAATCTTCGTTAGTATGTAGCCAGAAGCCAGGCAAGTAGAGTTATAGCAGGCCTTATTTCTCTTGATGTCTAGCATTGCATTCCTGAGCAACCTCGTCACAGCAATTAGTTTTGATTAGCCATTGCAGTGAATTTGGAAGACCTTGCGTGGGTAGCCATCTGAATTGTTTAGTAGATCCTTGAGGGAGGGACTGCAGAACCGAGTCTAGACTCGGTATCGTTTGCTCAGACTATAGATTTCAGTGCTGAAGGAAGTCAACTTTACAGGTTCGGAAGCACAATAGTAATTGCTGCAGAAACAAGAAGTACTGTGATACTCCATAGTGTGTTGATATGTTAATATGGAAATAAGCAGTGCACCTTGTCAATCTTCATAAGTAGTCCTACCTGGTAGTTTGGCATATACCGCTATATCTGGCCGTGTTCCTCTTAATTTCTGGCATTCCTCGTAAAGCTCTGGGCAGAAATCAGATATACTTAGGCGTTGCAGTGACTCAGGGAAGCCCTCCTTGGGCAGTGACCTGATTCTATACGAACCAGAGATCTGTAAAGACTCTAGAGAAGGGAGGCGACGCAAGACTTGAGGGAGTGACTGCAGAACCCTGCAACCACCAATAAACAGGTATTGGAGGGAGGTGAGGAGCTGAAGCGCCTGCTCCTGCTCTTCCGTGAAGGTCTCCGCCCGCCAATCAAAGCTGAAACATAACGTCCGGAGGGTAGTGGAGAGGCGGGTGCAGATTGGAGCAACAAGCACCCCGGAGATGCTGTCCACATCAAGGCTCACCAATTGAAAGGAACCTGCGGGCATTGTTTTTGTCCTTGACACCTCTGCGAGTAGATCCACTGCAACAGAATAGGGCTCAGTTTCACCATCTTGTTTCCAAGTCAAAACCCTCAGATGGTCGAGGTTGGAAGTGATGAGAGGATTGAACCCATCCACTGTGATATTATTCCAGTTTCCTAGTTCAAGATAGGTAAGAGATGTCAGATTTGAGAGCAGAGCCATTGACAGAGTGCTGCTAGTTTCATTCCAAAGCCGGAGTTCCTTGACACAAGGAGGGAAAGGGTTAATGCTGCTGCAATCTGCTACTCCCGTGGACCACCCCGAGAACAGCTTGCCACAATTATGTATCCAAACTGATTCGAGCCACAAGAGGCCCTGGAATCCACCTCCATCCTCCACAGGTAGAGTTAGATTATGACACCCATGCAGCTTTACATTTCTGAGCGAGCTTGCCAATGATGGTGGAAACTGCAACAACACTTCCTCCTCATCATGATCCTCATCTGATGCTGCTGTTACATGCAAAACAGAAAGAGATGGGAAACATTTGAACAAACTTGCCAATGATTTTCTGGTGACACGAAATTCATCCAGTTCTAGAGATTGAACCGATTGGAGCACAATGCCATCATCCAGTGCTCTCAGAAATGTTTCATCGCAACTTCGAACCTCCATACTACTTAATGGATGTAGCTTTTGGAGATCTGTAAATGAGATGAATGATGCATCATTAATTGTCAATCTTTTTACTTCACCAAGATTGTAGAGGGCCAATTCAGACGGCATATCTTTAATTGACAAATGACTACTGCGATAATACAAGTAGTCTGTTCGGAACCAAGATAACTTGGAAGTGTGAGGCAGAGGAGGCAGGCACAACTCCGGGCATGCTTTAGTGTAAAGATCACACAGATTAGGTAATCCTGAGAACAGTAGTGCAATGAGCTTGGGACAATTAGTGCACTCGATTGTTTCAAGCCTTGAGAATAGATGTGTGTTAGCTCCTCCAATCCACTCGACAAGTTCTGGCATGTCAACAAACTCAACCTCCTTCAACTGTGTGAAACTTTTTTCTGTGATGCCACCAATGAAGTCCGGTCCAAACTGGCGTATCCCAACAATGTTTTCCAGCTTGAGTGTTCCCAGATGATGCATCAGCCCAAAAGGAGGAAGAGCAGACCAAGATACACCCTCCAGATGCAGGGTCTCCAAGTTTTTCAAGTGGGTATTGCTACACAACCAAGTGGGACCACCATGATTTACAATGCTAAGTGCTCTAAGATTGCAGTGCGGCTCAAGACCATCAAGAATACCATCTTCCACAGATGGTTGCTCGGCACTCCAAACTAAAGCCAACTCAGTTAGATTTCTTTTTGCTGTCAATTTGGCTTCATTAGCTTCTTCCCTGGTTCTCACGTTTTCAAGCCCATATATATCGAGTCCCCCTCCAATGTTTTCCAACTGACCCAACTCTCGCAATTCAAATCCAATACTCTCTTTCTTAACATGGAATCTTCTCAACTCTTGTAATAACTTCATTTTTCCAACCTCAGGAATACTGGAATGGAATTCAACATTGGAAAGGAAATGACACAAATTCACAAGGCGGCTAATGCCTTTAGGAAAATCACAACTACTTCCCCAGTATTGAAGGTCCAAGAATTTCAAGTGATAAAACCTGGACACTGTACTAGGCAAACACACTTCTGAGTAATAAGGTGATTTCAGTTTTAGGTACCGAAGGTGGATGAGCTTTGAGAAGTTGTGTGGCAAAGAATCTAGGGAGTACATGAATATAAACAGAACACGAAGGTCCTTTATTTCCTTAAATGTATCTTTCAAAATATTAACCAAGCTTGCCCTTCTGTATTCTCCAAAAATCATCAAACTCCGCAGATTTCCAATGTCTATCCTTCTCCTCAATTTATCCATTTCTCCACCAAAATTTTCAATATATTTATCTTGCATCAAGATGGATAGGTGGCGAATAGACGATGGGATGTTCTCTGCTCTAAAACTAGAACAACTGATGTGGGCACATTCTTTTGAAGAAACCATCTGTGCAAGCTCGTGCAGCAAATCATGTATTACATAATAATTGCCATATCCTTTAATCAGAAAGCCAGTCAAATAGTTCATCCAAGTACTTCGATCCAATGTCCTCAATTTTATCAGTCTGACCACCAGAATCTGTGATGCCAATCGAAATCCAAAAACGACCGATCTCTATGCTTTGAAACAAATAATCCTCAGGGTAGAGGGCACAATATGAGAAACATTTTTTTAGATGGAAAGGAAGGTAGTCATAGCTAATTTTCAGAGCAGGCATAATATCATCGTCATGGGTTTGGTTTAGCCACTCCTTGTTCTCAAGAATCTGCACCCAATGTTCTCGAGAAAATCTCTTCTTCAATAACCGACCAACTGTTTTGGCTGCCAGTGGGGAACACTTCAATTTATCTGCTATTTGTCTTGCAACTTCAATAAGTTCTTCTTTATCATGCACAGCTGAGACTTCACCAAACACACATGCTTGTTAAATCCACGTATGCATATGTATATTCATATTCTTATTATGCGGGAGATGATAGAAAATCCACGTATGCATATGTATTCACTCTCGCAGGGGGAGCTATTTCATGAAAAAGCTCAAAGCAAACCGTCACTACATCGTCTACAATGTATGCCGAGTTTGTAGCGTGTTATGAGGCAATGGGGCAGGTGAACTGGCTAAAGAAGTTCATACCCGGTTTGAAAGTGGTTGACGACATCTATAGACCACTTAAATTATATTGCGATAATAATCCGGCAGTACAATATGCTCACAACAATAAGTCAAGTGATGCTGTCAAACACATTGACATAAAGTATTATGTTGTGAAAAATAAAGTCCGGGATTATGTCATAAGTCATGAGCATATAAGTACCGAAAAGATGCTCGCGGATTCGCTTACAAAAGGCTTACCACCCAACGTGTTCAGAGAACATATAGACGATAAGGGTTTAAGGGAAAGCATATAATTCATAGACAAAAGAAGGCACAAAGTTAAGTATCTATTTCAGAACAGAATGGTGTGTTGTGTTGTAGTTGTTAAATTTATCGGTAATTGACCGTGACGATGAAACATGCTCTATGCGCTAATCTGTAATGGAATAAACAAAAGTAAATGATATGAAATTGAAAGATGGTAGGAGACAAGGGGGAGATTGTTAGATTGATCTCTAATCCCAAACTGGGCCCAACGACCCAGTTGGGCCTTTGATCCGCGCTCTGATCGGAGGCGTCCTGCCCACTATGGCTGAAGGGCCCCTGTCACACTGCGCTATATATAGAGGTGGGGCCGGCGGCTCTGAGTAGGGGGTTTGCCTGAGTCAAGCTGCCCACCGAAACCTAAACCCTAATCCTGATCAGAGAGGGGCGCAGCCAGTGACGGGAAGCCACCAGCTACGCCGCCCCGTTCCACCGACGTCGACGACTTCATTGACCTCTTTCCCGAACATCGTTGTCCGTGTGCAGACTTCACCGACGAACGAGATGACGGCTTTTGGACCATCTCCCTCTGCGGTGTCTGGTTCGACACGTTCTTCTTCTATTCTTCTCTTTCTCTCGTTCTATCATTACTGTACTAATAGATGTTCTAGGACTCACAATTTATCTTAGTGTAAGTAAACTCGCTAGTTCTATGTCTAGAGTACAAGAACTACCTGCCTACGATCACGCACAACGGTCGCACGTTCAGCGCTGACGAGGCCAAAGCGGATCTGGTATTCTCCTACTACAATGATGTTCTTCGAAGTGCTTCAGTCACCAGCACCGAATCTATCTGGATCGGTTGAATCTGCTGACGCTGGACCTCACTGACCAGGTCGCTACGTTCACAAACGATTAGATCGCCAGGATTGTTCGGGAGACGTCGTCTGACCGTGAGCCTAGACTGGACAATTTCAACGACAAATTCGACAAAGCGTCCTGGGAGATTGTACAGGATGACATTGTAGCTGTGTTCCGAGCTCTGTGGGCTTTGGACTCCCGTAGCTTCTTCCTGCTGAACGATGTAGTAATGGTGCTACTGCGCAAGAAGGCGGTGCCGTCTAGACTCAGACACTACAGGCCGATAAGCCTTAATTATTAACAATGTCGGCAAGCTATTCTCCAAATGCCTAGTAATGAGGCTCGCGCCGTGAATGTCAGCAATCGTCCGAGACAACCAAACTGCATTCA
The DNA here is from genome assembly GCF_019320115.1 of Miscanthus floridulus. Lineage (NCBI taxonomy): Eukaryota > Viridiplantae > Streptophyta > Magnoliopsida > Poales > Poaceae > Miscanthus > Miscanthus floridulus. The sequence goes on from NC_089587.1 coordinate 36,078,169, forward strand.
TCAAGGGACGCGCGACAGATTCATGAAAACTTCCACGCCGTTCACCTGGCCTGCAGATGGTTGCACGCCAAGCGGTGTCCGACGATGCTGCTCAAGGTCGATCTAGCAAAGGCATTTGATTCCGTTGCCTGGCCATTCCTGGTAGAGATGTTGGAGCGTGTCAGTTTCCCGCAGCGATGGCGCGACTGGATCTTAGTCATTCTATCCATGGCGAGCACCAAGGTCATCATCATTGGACGGCCAGGAAGAAGGATTTGCCACGCAAGGGGGCTCCGCCAGGGCGATCCATTGTCGCCGCTACTCTTTGTCATAGTGATGGAGGTGCTCAATGAGCTCATAGAGGAAGCAGATCACCGTCACATCCCCACGCCGTTGTCGGGTGATACCATCAAGTATCGGTCGTCTATCTATGCAGACGACCTCGTCATCTTCCTCAGGCTGCAACCCGATGACTTCATCTACATCTGTCAAGTACCGCAACTATTTGCACTAGCTTCAGGCCTTGACACAAAATTGGATAAGTGCCTCATCTCGCCAATCAGGTGCTCGGAAGAGGAGGTTGCCACGGTCCAGCAAGTAGTGTTCCCATGCCAGGTGGCGCCGTTCTGTTGCAAATATTTGGGCACACCTCTATCTCTGACAAGGCTGCGACGCTCGGATGAACAGCATCTCGTCGATGCAGTGTCCGCGCGCATCCCGACTTGGAAGACAGGCCTGCTTAACAACGCCGGTCGGGCAACGCTAACCAAGACCACCCTCTCAGCCATCCTAGTTCACATTTCCATCTATTGCTATCTCTCGGTCTGGGCCATCGACGAGATCGACAGACGTCGCCGAGCGTTCCTTTGGAGCGGCACTGAATCAATGTCAGGGGGTAAGTGCCGTGTCGCTTGGCGCATTGTATGTTTGCTAAAGGAAAACGGGGGCCTGGGCGTCCTTGACTTGAGGATTATGGGGTACGCACTCTGGCAACACGATGGGAATGGCTTCGACTGACGAGCTGAGACTCCGCCTGGGCAAGGCTTCCTTCAACATCGGAGCCGATCGTGAGGAACATGTTCCAGGCATCAGTGTCTGACTGTCTGTTCAGTTGGGAGATGGCGCGACGGCGTGCTTCTAGAAAGACCGGGCTCCCCTCGGGCGCCATCAGTGCTTTTGCACCAAGTCTGTTCCGAGCGGTGGGTCGCCATTGCCGTGGCCGGACCTTGAAAGATGCCTTGCAACACCGTCAGTGGGTCAAGGACATCACCGGTGCCCTCACTGTACCGGTGCTGTGCGACTACGTCCAGCTTTGGGAAGCTCTCGAGAACGTCTAGTTGAACCCGCTCGAATCGGACCGCTTCGTCTGGTGCTGGACGACGAACGGAGAGTACTTTGTGTCTTCAACTTATCACTCCTTCTTCAGTGGTATGTCATCGATGCGGGGGGGCAAAGAAGACTGGAGAGCCGCAATTCCCCCAAAGGTGAAATTCTTCTTCTGGTTGGCACTTCATGGATGTCTTTGGACGGCGAAGTAGAGGAAGCGCCACGGTCTCCAGGACATAGCTGCGTGCACACTCTTCGATCAGGACGACGAGACCACGGATCACCTGCGTCTTCAGTCGCGAGGTCTGGCATTGGATCCTCTGCATATGGCGGGCTTGCAGCAGCTGAATCCACAAGCGAACACATCTCTGTGCGATTGGTGGCAGCATTCGAGATTGGGTGTTCCGCAAGCCTACGATTGGTGGCAGCATTCGAGATTGGGTGTTCCGCAAGCCTACCGGGGGCTTCTGCCAGCGCTTTTAGCTCCGGCTCCTGCAGGAGCTATGCTAAACGTCTATTTTAGAAAGGGCTCCGCATGAGAAGCCGGTCAAGAGCCGGAGTCATTTTTTGCCTGCGCAGGAGAAGCCTAAAAAACGAGCTTCGCGCGGCTCCTTGCTGTAGGTTCACGTCGTCTAGCGTGAAGGAGCCGTTTTGCCAAACGTTTTTCAGAACGGCTTCAGCTCCTCCAGAGGAGCTGCTCCTTCAGAGGAGCCAAAGCCGGAGCCATTTTCAGAGTAGCCAGAGCCCTGTCAAACAGACCCTAACTCTATCATCCTCTTAATCGCAAAAAAAAACTATCATCCTCTTAGCCACCTGGGGTCTGTGGAAGGAGTGCAATCGACGGGTTTTTGAAGCGCGTCCCTAACACTGCAGCAGCTGTTGCTTTGGATCGTCGAGGAAGCAAACTCCTGGATTGGGGCCGGTTTCGGGGTAATGCTGACTACGTGAGGTAGTTCGTAGTTTTCCCTTGACAAGAGCATTTCGAGCAGCCCCTACTTAGACTCCATGGCTAAACATAGAGACTCTTCAAAAAAAAATTGTGCTCTCATAGGGCCCTACTAAGGGCCCTGAAATTTGAATGGGCACCCAAATCCTTCCGTGCCCTATTTTTGGGGCTCTAGGCCAGGTCCACATCCCACGTTTTTGGCAGTTTCTCGTCTGTGCTCGCACGGAAGCGACTCGAGCACGCCAACCGACCATGGCGCAAGCGTGGCTCGCCACTGCCCGACACAAGTGCGCTGCCCGGCCATGGCTCGAGCGTAGCACTCCGCTGCCCCGACACCTGGATCCGGGCGGTGAGCTCCTCCGCATCCCCTCCCTCTGGCTAGTTATCTTCGGCGGACGTGGTGCCATAGGGCCCACGTGGCCCTCCGGCAGCCCCTACCCTCCCCTTCTTTTGGCAGACATGGTGGCGCACAACCTGCATGGATCTCCCTCCCCATGCGCTTCCTCCGGTTTGGTGGCATTGGGCCTGTCCCCTCCCCTCCCTCCTGCAGGGTCTGCGGCAGATCTCCTACGTGACGTAGGAGCCGTGTGACCCCTCTAAAAGCTCTAGTTTGGTTTTGGTGAATTGATGAAACCCTATGTGCTAATCTAGTTTATCAAAGTGATCATGAGATAGGTAACACTATTTCAAGTGGTGGAGCAATGGTGAAGATCATGATGATGGTGTGACCATGGTGATGATCAAGTGCTTGATTTTGAAAAAGAAGAAAGAGAAAAACAAAAAGCTCAAGAAAAAGGTAAAATTTGATAGGAGCTTTTGATTTAGTGATCGAGATACTTAACGAGTGTGATCACATTTAGGATTGATAGTCGTACTATTAAGAGGGGTGAAACTCGTATCGAAATGCGGTTATCAAAGTGCCACTAGATGCTCTAACTCATTGCATATGCATTTTAGATATAGTGGAGTGCTAACACCCTTGAAAATATTTGTGAAAATATGCTAACACATATACATAAGGTGATACACTTGGTGGTTGGCACATTTGAGCAAGGATAGAGAAGTTTGTGAAGTGGAGGAGGCTTCCCGAGGAGACCAGACGCTGCATAGGTGGTGACCGGACTCGGAGGCCTACGTCCGGTCAGTAGTGCGTGGTGTTGGGCGCTCTCTGGCTGTGACCGGACGCTGAACAGTGATTGTGACCTGAAGCGACTGAGGAGCGTCTGGTCACATCTGATGTACGCTGACATAGGCAACAGAGCGAGGCAAAATTAATCTGACTCACCGACGCGTCCGGTCACGTGCGATCTGACGTGTCCAGTCATGATATTTTGCATCTGGATGCTTACTGGAAGTAACCTGATGCTGGGATCTCGCGGGGAGCGACGCGTCCGGTCACGGCGTGGCAGTGGCGCACGCGCGTGGGCTGACTTGGCACCGGCGTGTCCGGTCTTCGAGAAGGTGCGTTCGGTCGTGACTTATCGCGTGGCGCGAGGCTAACTAGCCATTGAGATCATGGGGACGCGGTTGAATCGCGGTGACACATGGCGAGCATCCGAGGACCGGACACAGGCCTAGGTGCGTCCGATCGCCCCGACTTGCGTTTCCGGTCGATGCGCAGTGGGCTGCTCTATGAGCCCAATGGATCTATTCGTGGTGGCTCTCTATTTAAGCCCCTTGGCTTGCTCAAGCTCACTTTCTTGACCATTTTGTATTGACATAGCAACCTTGTGAGCTTAGCCAAAGCCCTCCCACTCATCTCCATTATTGATTCATCATATTTGTGAGATTGGGAGTGAATCCAAGTGCATTGCTTGAGTGATTGCATCTAGAGACACTTGGTGTTCGTGTTTCACTACGGATTCGCTTGTTACTCTTGGTGGTTGTCATCACCTAGACAGTTTGGTGTAGTGAGGATCGTTGAGCGAAGGTTGGTGATTGTCTCTGACTCCAATTGTGGTGATTGTGAGGGGTTCTTGACCTTTCCCCGGTGGAGAGCTAAAATATACTCTAGTGGATTGCTCATGGCTTGTGTGATCCTCTTCTTATGTTGGTTGTGCGGCACCCGATTGCGGGTTTCACGTGTGATGCCAATTAGCGCGTGAACCTCCACGTGAGTAAATCACCACAACAAGGACTAGCTTGCCGGCAAACAAGTGAACCTCGGTAAAAAATCTTTGTGTCACCCTGTTCGAGGATTTCATTGGTTATCTTGTGATTGATTGATTGGCTCCATCTTGTGATTGGCTCATACCTCGACATGTCGGTATAATCATTGCCAACCTCTCTTGTATTTATATTTCTAGTGTTGCTTCACTCTTTAGTGTAGTTAGTCCTGAGAGCAAGCTTGTGTCGGATCTAGTGGTTAGTGAGGCTCTTTAGTTAGTCTTTGAGGGCTCACTAACTTAGTGTAGTGACATATCCATTATGTGAATAGAGACTATAGATACTAGAATTATGGTAGGTGGCTTGCATTTTTAGTAGGCTAGCGCAACATTCGCTTCGCCTCATATTTGTCTAACCACTTTGTTTAATGTTGTCGTAGAATTTTTAAAGACTATTCATCCTCTCTCTAGCCTTTAGGACCTTTCACCCGCCAACTCTGCGTGTGACCTCGGGTCTTCCGACGGGAGACACGCCATTGCCGCTGTGGATCTCGCGGCAGGGCGCCACACAGCTCCTTCCACCGCCAATGGGATCAGGCCCCGGTCGTCCGCCGTCACCGGTGTCCACCTCCCTCTATTTTGCTCGCGGTGTCCACTCCCTGCTCACACGAATAAGGAAGAAGGAAGGAGGGAGAAGAAAGAGAGAATGATGAGCGGGTCTCGTTTGTCATTGTGTAAACAAAAATACTTGGGGGCTTAATTTTGGATGTTGCGATTGAAGTGGAAGAAAAAAGTTGAGTGAATAAAACATAAAAGTAGGGGAGCACCTAAATTCATAGTAAGAGCCCTATTTTGGGACCTATTGCTGAGATGCCCGGTCTGTCACAAAATCATTCCAACATATAATCGCCTGATGTATGTCGTCCGCTGCCGAGCGCAGTGGCACCTCACCATGATACGTTTTGCCAGTCTGTAAACTTCTAATTTTCTCTTTTGATGAAACACATGCTAAGCATGTTTAAAAAAACCCAAAACAAGGTGGAGGTCCCACCTCCCAGCACGAACTCAGTGGCCGCGGCGAACACTGACACCACCGCCTTGTAAGCTAGAGCAGGTAGCCCCGTCCAAGTGCGCGTCGGGTTGGAGCGACGCAACCACTCCCAACGTAGACGTAAGGCGATCTAGAAGCGGTGAAGATCGATGAAGCCAAGGCCACCCAACTCCCTTGGGTGGCAGACGAGCGGCCAAGAAACCCGGCATTGCCCCCTGGAGACTGAGTCAGAACCAACTAGAGGAAAGCTCGATGTTGATTATCAATGTGCTTGATGTCCCAAGGCGACAGACACGGAGCGTCGAAATGGCCGAGAGAGTTACCACCGTCAATGTCACGCGACCAGCCAAGTTCCTCACTTCCCCTTCCAAGGCAGTATTCTACAACAGACAAAGGGGGTCGATCGTGCGGATTGCCGAAGACCATGAGCTTGACAGATACGGTCACCAGGCATGACAAATACGGCCACCCATGATGATGTCACATTAAATTAGGTGATCTGCGTGCCTACAAAGCTATTATGTTGACCGCGGGATAGATTTCCATGAAAGTCAAATAAAAACATGGAACAAACAGACAATCTATATTAACTAATTGAAAGGGTCTTTTCTTGACTTCGGCAAGACTTAGCAGCAGATCAATTTCTACGAACCTTCGTATAAAAACCTACCGAAAGAACAATGCAGCTACAATAACCAGAAGAGATCACAACAGCTTTGCACGCTACATCATCTCCTAGCCCCCAAAATGGTGGGTGCAGGGTCATTCCCGTTTGTTCTGCTCCTTCCACTCGTTGCTAGCAACAACTCAGCCTTGGTATCTGGAGTTTCCACAAATAACACCACCGACACCGACCACCTTGCTCTGCTATCCTTCAAGTCACTCATTAGGAGCGATCCATTGCAAGCTCTGGAGTCATGGGGCAACCAGTCCATCACTCTATGCCAGTGGCATGGTGTCATGTGTGGAAGATGAGGACGCCGTCGTGGCCGTGTTATGGGATTAGATCTTGAGAGTCTCAGCCTTGTCAGCACTATCTCCTCTTCAGTAGCCAACCTTATGTTCTTGAGGAGGTTGTGCCTCAACAGTAACCGCTTTCATGGTACTATACCATCAGTGGTTGGGAAACTCCTATACATAAGGCATTTGAACCTGTCAGATAATTCTCTCGATGGTGTAATCCCATCATCGCTTTCAAATTGCAGCCATCTTGAGGACATTGAATTCAAATTCAACAATCTCTAAGGGAAGATACCAGGGGAGCTTGGTGCCTTGCAAAACTTGCGCACAGTCTTGCTCTTCCAAAAATTGCTTGAGGGTGAGATACCACATGAGCTTGGCTCCCTGCACAATCTCAAGGCACTCAATCTTGGCCACAACAAGCTTACAGGAACTATTCTTGTGGAGATCAGCAACCTTGTGAACCTCGGGTTTCTACATATTGGAAACTACAAGCTAATAGTAGAGATTCCAGCTGGGATAGGTAACATTGTTAAATTAAGCATGTTCTCACTAAGTTCAAATCAACTGTCTGGTTCTATCCCAAGTTCACTAGGAAACCTCTCAGCACTGACCGTTCTTACTCTGCATACAAATAATCTAGCGGGGAGCATTCCACCGGTACAAAATCTTTCATCTCTAAGAGTACTTGAATTAGGATCTAATGACCTTATAGGATGCATCCCTTCTCAGTTAGGAAATCTCACATCACTGGTATTCATAGATCTTCAGGTAAACCGTCTATCTGGAGGTATTCCAACATCACTTGGGAACCTGAATTTGCTTGAAAACCTTGCCTTGTCGTTCAACAATCTTACTAGTTCCATACCTAATTCCATTGGAAACCTACTATTTCTCTCAGAGCTTGACTTGGACAATAACCAATTAGAAGGTCCGGTATCTCCTCTTCTGTTCAATCTTTCCTCTCTGGTGGTTTTCAATGTACAAATGAATTATTACCTCAACAGTTCTTTTTCACCTGACATGGGGAACAACCTTCCAAATCTAGAGCTCTTCCTCATTGATTATAATCAATTCTATGGGTCCTTTCCTTCCTCCATGTGCAATTCATCTATGCTTCCAATGTTTGAGGTCATGAATAACTTATTAACAGGAACAATTCCTAGTTGCCTAGGAATTCACTTAAAGAGCTTGTCTTCATTGTCCATTGCCAAAAATCAGATCCAGGCAACAAAAGATGTTGACTGGGATTTCTTGGTTGGCCTGACCAATTGTAGTGAATTGAAGCTGTTGGATTTGGGTGATAACTTGTTTGAAGGTGAGATACTAAGTTTAGTAGGCAATCTCTCCAGAAGTCTGGAACTTCTGAATATGGAATATAACAACATAACTGGAATGATCCCTGAAGGAACATCAAATTTGGTCAACCTGAATATGCTTCATCTATATGAAAACAATCTAGAGGGTACCATTCCTGCCTCTCTTGGCAAACTAAAGGGACTGAATGGTTACTCCTAGGAATGAATTACCTATCAGGACCAATCCCTCTAGCTATTGGCAATCTTACAAAATTAAACTTCCTTCATCTTGATGGCAACAAACTTAACGGAAGCATATCATCTAGTGTTTCTGGTTGTCCTTTACAAAGATTAGACCTTTCACACAATACCTAGAGAACTTTTCCTTATCAACACATTATCTAATTACATGTAGATCCAAAATAATCAATTAACTAGGACTTTGCCCATAGAACTTAGTAATCTAAAGAACCTTGGGACTCTTGACTTTTTCAGTAATCAAATATCTGGAGAGATTTCGATCTCCCTAGGAGAGTGCCAGTCAAATATCTGGAGAGATTCCAATCTCCTTGGGAGAGTGCCAGATGTTGCAGCATCTTAGCGCATCTCATAACAACCTTCAAGGAACAATTCCGCCGTCAGTAGAGTAGATGAAAGGCCTTTCAGTGATCGATCTTTCCTACAATAATTTCTTTGGGGGCATACCTGAATTCCTTGCTAACATGAAAGGTCTTTCTTCCTTCAATCTCTTGTTCAACAACTTTAGATGTCAAGTTCCAACAGATGGAGTTTTTGAAAATGCATCTTCTGCCGTAATCATAGGAAATAGTGGCCTATGTGGCGGTATCCCTCAGTTGAAGTTGCCACCCTGCTGTAGCCACGATACCAAGAAGCCATCTTTGGGGCTTATCATAGGAATATCTATTGGCGGCAGTGCATGTCTACCTGGCGTGTTTGCACTATTTGTATTCTTCATTTGGAAAAAGAAGATAGAGGTGAACCTCCAAACACCAGCAGTCAGTGCGAAACATATAAGGGTTACATATGCTGAATTGGCCCGTGCAACAGCTAGTTTCTCATCAGGGAACCTCATTGGAGTAGAAAGTTTTGGCTCGGTCTTCAAGGGATAAATTATGATTAATGGATTACAAGTGACAGTGGCTATCAACGTGCTCAACCTCCTCCAACATGGGGCAGCTCAAAGTTTTGATGATGAGTGTGAGACTTTGAGATGTGCTAGACATCGTAATCTTGTGAAAATCTTAACGGTCTGCTCAAGTGTGGACTTTAGAGGCCTTGATTTCAAAGCCATTGTATTCGAGTACTTGTCAAATGGAAACCTAGATCAGTGGTTGCACCGGTCAATTGATGGAAACAGTGAATACAAGGTGCTTGACCTCGTCCAAAGACTAGACATTTCTATTGATGTGGTTTCTGCACTTGAATATCTACACACGCACAAGCCAATGTCAATTATCCACTGTGATCTCAAGCCTAGCAATATTCTCCTTGATGGTGACATGGTTGCTCATGTTGGTGATTACGGACTAGCAAGGTTCTACCATGAGGACTCCAACGAAAGTTCTGAGAAATCAAGCGCCTGGGCTAAAATGAGAGGAACAACTGGATATGCTGCTCCAGGTGAATTTGCAACTACTTTAGTTTATTACTACTAGCTTATCATCAGTACCCAAGTAAATAGGTGTTCTGATTATCTCAATTGTTGCTTACGTTAGAATAAACTGACAAAATTGAGATGTTCCCACAAATGACAAAACAGACATCACATCCATTAATTCAATACTCTAAGAAGTGAACTATTGTGGAAAGAGTTATGCGTAAACACCATCAATGCATACTTAAGCTCGTTATGTTGTTTTCTTGCAATTCATGTGAATTTCAGAGTATGGATTGGGTAATGAAGTTTCAGCCATGGTGATGTCTATAGCTACGGTATACTATTGCTTGAGTTGTTTACAAGGAAAAGGCCAAGAGACAATGAATTTAGTAACGATTTGAGCCTTCATAAATATGTAAAGATGTCAGTGCCCGACCAAGTGGGTAAAATTGTTGACCAACACTTGCTACAAGGGTCAGATGATAATGAAGGAGTGACCTCAGACTATAATAAAATTAGCGATATGAAGATTGCTTGCATCACTTCTATTCTACGTGTTGGAATCTCATGTTCAAAGGAGACACCAACGGAGCGTGCACAAAATGGAGATGCTATGAAAGAGTTGCAAGCAATAAGAGACAGATTTCGCAGGGATTCACTCCAACTCCAAGCAGGAGCCACAAGTCACTGAAGCATTCTAATGTCATTCATGTGCATGACATCTTGTCATGTTACAATAAATCAGGTTGAAGAGTGGCCGTAAAAATGGAAGCTCTCCAACTACCTCGTATGGCCTTTTGATCAAGGCTTCATCTTGCTTCGAACAATAGTATAATACATTAGTTATCCTAATCAAGTAAAATATTGGGCATTATATAACTTTTTTCTTACGGCATAAGCAGATATAATGAAGCTTCTCCACATTTGCACATTTGTTCTTAATTCTTCTCATGAATCCTTCTCAAATTGTCTCCACCTTGAAGAGAGAGAAAGTGAAGGACCGAAACAGCAACAAGAGGGGTGAATGGAAGCCAATTAAAATTCTTTAATAAAACATAACATATGCCTCAAATTCAACCTAAGCCCCATCTCTTCTAAATGCGAAGATCCCATATATCATTATATCAATTCAGTGACATACTCTAGAAACAATCAGAAATATTTAGCCTGTTCGTTTCGTCGTAAACGATCGTAGATTATTTACTGCTGGCTGATTTGGTGTGAGAAAAAAAATACTATTTCAACTTATAATCCACGGTCGTATACGAACAAGCGAACAAACTGAATATATTTCGGAAACAAAATACAGACACACGCTACTATCGAACTGGACCGAACAGCGGAGAGGCTATTAGAAGTCGCTAACATTAGATTTGAAAGGTAAATATATATAACCTGTTCGGCTGGTCAGGTTTAGGCTGGTTTTGGATGATCGTACTGTGTGAGAGAAAATAAGCTGAACTCGAATGCAACCTGACCAGCCGAACACCCCCATAATCCGCCAGGGACCTATTCTTTCTTGAACTGAAGCTAGCCGTCCTTGCCCCCCAACGCCGCCCCTCTCTCTGCGGCGGCGGAATGGCGAAAAGCGGCGAGTCCACGGTGGAGGTTGCGTCCTCCAGCTCCTCTCCTCTTACTCCCGCTTCCGCGTCGGCTACGAGGCTGAAGGCGAAACACCGTATGGAGATCGAGGGGTACCCAGTGGATGGCGTCTCCATCGGCGGCCAAGAGACCTGCGTCATCTTCCCGACGCTGAGCCTCGCCTTCGACATCGGCAGGTGCCCGCAGCGCGCCGTCTCGCAGGAGTTCCTCTTCGTCTCCCACGGGCACCTGGACCACATCGGGGGCCTTCCCATGTACGTGGCCACGCGGGGGCTCTTCAGGCTGCGTCCGCCCACCATCTTCGTCCCGGCGTGCCTCCGGGACCTCGTGGAGCGGCTCTTTGAGGTGCACCGCGCCATAGACCAGTCCGAGCTCAACCACAACCTGGTCCCCCTCGAGGTCGGGGAGGAGTACGAGTTCAGGAGGGACCTCAAGGTCAGGGCTTTCAGGACCTACCACACAATACCCAGCCAGGTGAGATGAATTGGTTCACTTCACTTCTTGGAATTGTATATGTTGTGAATTCAATCCGTTATAATCTTACAATGCTTGGATGAAGTATCAATTATGTGGTGTATATGCAGGGGTATGTGATATACTCGGTGAAGCAGAAGCTTAAGCAGGAGTTCGTTGGCCTACCAGGGAGCGAGATCAAGCAGCTCAAGCTATCAGGTGTGGAGGTCTGTCTGGATTGGTGGCTTTGGAGTTCAAATTGAAGCACAGTCTAGCAACCTGTTGAAGGGAGTATGGCTTGTTAGCCCCCTAACCAATTCATAATTTTTGTAGATCACGAATACGGTGTCCACCCCTGAAATTGCTTTCACGGGAGATACAACAGCAGATTTCATTCTTGATCCGGATAATGCAGATGTGCTGCAGGCAAAAATTCTTGTTGTGGAGGTATTTTGTTTTCACTTGTCGCTTTACAGCTAAGTTCTCAGGTTGCAACATGTCACCAATTTTGTGACATTAACAGCAAGTTAAAATACTTAGAAACACACTCCATTTCCACTGCTGAATGTTTTATCTTCTGTAGTCAAACCCTTTAATCTAGTGAAGTGTGCTGTGTGAATTTCAGAGTACTTTTCTAGATGACTTCATTTCAGTTCAGCATGCAAGAGAATATGGGCACACACATTTATCTGAGGTATCTGATTTAAGTTGTTATTTGAGTTATTCCAAACTTGTTTATTCAACTTCCAAAATGTCAAATAGTATTTACCCAGAAGTTGGCTTTTGGAAACACAGATAGCAAGTCAGTCCGACAATCTTGGAAACAAAGCTATTCTACTGATCCACTTTTCTGCACGTTATACTACAGAGGTGGGCTGACATCTAACCTTTGTTTCAGTTCTATCCATTGAAATGCTATGGCTACCTGCAAATTTTTTTTTCTGTTATTCAATTCCATTTTGACTACTTCTATGTGGCCACTCTATCCTAATTCCGTTCATACTTAAGATGCTTCGCTTCCATATGGCTATTCAAGTTTTTTCCCCAAAGCAACTGTACCAACATGCACATCTCTTTTCTATTCTGAAGTTGTACTTGATGAAGAAATATATCAGTTGTCTTTGCTCCTTTTGTTATGTCTTGGAAATTTGGCCTATTTGTTTTGCATTGTTTGTGACTAAGCTAGTTATTCTCTTGACCTTCTCTGATTACTTCCTTTTAGCGAGAACTGCATCGAAAACCTAAATCTCACTAGTTATGACTATTCTGTTTGCAGGAAATTGATGTGGCAATAAACAGATTGCCACCGTCTTTCCGTAGCAGAGTTTATGCCTTGAAGGAAGGCTTCTAATAAAAACATGAAGCAGGAAATCAGTAATGAAGTTTTGTCAGTGGAATCAGCATTGCAGTTTTCCAAATTGGATCGTGTGGGTAACTTTCACTAGAAATCTTTTTGCTATGTGTGCTCTGATGATACTATACCAAACATCTGAAGATTTGTGCGGGACTTTTTGTTGTCGGTACTCGATGCTTGTGACATTGGAATGATTGAATAGTGAAACGCGAAACATCCCGCATAAGCACCATTTACTTTATTTATTTTTTAACAGAACCATTTACCTCATTTCTGAACATTGGCAATTTGATATTACATGAATACCATGTGACTTTGGACCAACAACATGTGTAATCCTCATTTCATCTCTGAAGATATACAAGTAGCACTGTACTGAATCCACAAAAGAAAATGAAAGTTTTTCACAAAGTGAACTGGCTACTTCCATTGCTACGTGCATGTCCTTGTCCCTCATTATAAGAAACACAGATCAACTTGCTTTCACTCAGCATGCTCCATGATCTTCTCATGTGATCTGCCTCATGAAATGAGCGATCGATAGATGATAGATATGAACTGAAGACAGGTGTAACAGAATTTAAAACGAATGGCAACACTGCTTCAGATCTGAGGTGAGTGATAGATGACAGATATGGATCACAGAACCAGTTACCGACCTATCTTTGCAACACAGCTTTAGATCTGAGGTGACTGATGTCTGACTGTGAATCTGATGCACATACTTATCTTTGTTGTGAACGTAAAGCATAGACTTACAACCGGAATGCAAGTTAACCCCAGCAAACATTGTGTTGCCAACCTGTTAGAGAACTTGTCCGGAATCTGGATAGGTTACCTTAAAACCTGAATAAGATTCATAAAGTTACCAAGCATGAATAGGATTAGTTCCATTGAAGCCCGATTCATAATGTTTTGGAGGTAAAATAGAGTGGAGATTGGAGAAAAATGGGTATTGCAGGGTATTTGCCAATGGTAGGAAAAGAAAAGGAACCAGCCTGAATCATATCTTTTCATTTGACAAGATCAGTTCGGAACTGTAAAATGTCAGTGCCGACTTTTGTCTGATTTTAAAGCCTAAGTGGTAGATTGCTCAAATTTAGATCAGAATCGTCATCTCAATGCTAGTTAAGACAATGAAGAAACAACTGTATGTGTTTCAATCAACTGACAGGAACACACACCCATCGTTCTTTTCATTCCTGCTATGTATACACCACACAATCAAAAGAATTGGGAGCTGGAGTGTAATATACAGTTACAAACTTGGTTTACTACATGCTTCAGAGTCTTCAGACCATGCATCAATATATATTCAGAACCATCGACAAAGATATACTGTACCATCGCCAATCAAAAGTTTGGGGCAAATCCATCACCTTCATCTTGTCGGCAAACACACCCAGATAATTTACGTCGTCTGCAGTTCTGGCGTCAGCTCGATGGTCTCTAAGCAGCTAGCAGCCTTATGTCCTAAATGTTCCTTCAGTTCAGGCTAAACCTGAAACAATGTTGTTGAGAAAATGTCGGTCAGATTCAGTTTCCGTATCAATTGTTCAAAGAGCTGCGGATTGTTGTAAATAATGCTAAGATGATTAGTGGACATAAAAGCTAAATTGTACTACTTGTTTGATTCTTTCACTATTTTACTCCTTTATGACTTCTTTGACTGAAATTATAAACAATTCTGGTATGTGAGGCTAGGATCTCACGCTGGAAACGCGCGGTAACGCGCACGAAAGCGTGGACAGCCCTACACTGGACCACGTGCCCATTCGCTGTGGATACATCTTCTGATCACAAATAAGTGATGATTTTTGGACATTCACACGGTCTACAAAGCACAATCTTAACTAGTATTTTTTTAGAAATATTTATAAAACATAGGATATGTATATTTTTATTAAAAAAAACTACATTCCAAGACAAATCTACTCATACCATTTCGAAACATCCAAACTCAACACATAGAAAGTAAGGGCGTGTTTAGTTCCGAAAATTTTTGGCTTTTGGCTACTGTAGCACTTTCGTTCGTATTTGGCAAAAATTGTCCAATTATGGACTATTTAGGCTTAAAAGATTCGTCTCACGATTTCTCGACTAACTGTGTAATTAGTTTTTTTTCGTCTACATTTAGTACTCCATACATGTGCCGCAAGATTTGATGTGACGTTACTATGCAAAAAATTTTGGCTTTTGGGTGGAACTAAACGAGGCCTAATATGCTACTAAAATTTCAAATAGCTATCATAGACAATCCCAGAACTTCACTTATTATTGGTGATTGAAGGTAGTATATGTCATACACCCAAAAAAAATCTACCTGGAATTTTCAAACCATATTCGGAAATTCTTTATTTTCACTATAATTATTGGCATGTACAGTACTTGTGTTTGGTATCATGCAACTTGGGTATGCACCTTTAGTTCTAGGCTTCTAGGCACTGGTCTTTACATGCAACCAATAATGTTCCTGTCATTTAGGATCCAATGTCGCTATATGGAAAAAAATAAAATAAAGAATAAACTGTGTCTTTTTGTACACCTACACAGGAGGAGTAGATGCGTGCAGCGTACGCCTACACGGCGGTGGCCAAGTGATTATGGAGAGACAGACAGCCGTTCTGGTTCCGGCGACATTCCACTGTGCAGCACCCCTGGCCCTGGATCTGCGCGATCCACTGTGCCACCCGTGGCCTGAGGCATCTCCTGCGGTGGTGCCACGAATTGTCTCTCTTGCTTGCTAGGATCATCGATCAGCTAGCTACCTACACTACACTACAGAGGGGCCCGCCGGCACGACAGTGACCTCTCATGGCCGTACAGCGCCACACATGTGTGGCTTATTTAGCAATAATCCTTTTCATTTGGGTTTGTCTTGTGTCTTAATCCTTCATTGACCTATGGAATCTTCTTCCCTTGTGCTCTAGCCTTACATAGCAAGAATTTTGGCCCAAATTCTCAAATCTCAACAAAAGAAGATTTCAAATTACGAATATATTTCTTGTGTAAACTAGAGTCCTGTTTGGAACATTACAAATCAAGTATCTATACGCATGCATTGGCGTGGAAAAAAACGTTTATGATAGATTAATAAGTTAACGACCGTAGTAACTGTAACACCGACAAAGCAGAGCAATTATTAGCTACCAAAGCAATGCAGGTAGATGCAAATGAGTACGAACTCACCATCTTACTCTAAACAGGAGCACCTGACACTTGCTCATGGGCCCCACGACGGCCCCGTCGGCCGACGACCCCGACCCCGCGGCGGCGCGGGGCGCCATCACGCCGTCGTCGCAGAGCAGCCTGATCGGCACCATGCCCGTCCGCAGCGCCCCGACGCGGACGCCGACGTGGGCGTCCACGACGACACTGAACCCCTGCTGCCGGCGTCGGTACCTGTCGCGGACGCGCGCCGCGACGCCCTCGTCCAGCACGACGCCCCTGGCGGTGGCCACGAACGCGACGGTGCCGACGGTGCGCGGCGCGTGCGCGAACCCGCGCACGGGCGCCCAGCCCAGCTCGACGCCGCCGTCGGCGTCGCGCAGCGCGACGCGGCCCTCGCCGTCGCCGTACCGGAACGCGACCCGCTCGTTGGGGTTCCACGACACGACGCGCGCGCCCACGGTGGCGTCCATGGCGGACACGGCGGCGGAGGAGCTGCCGTTGTCGCCGCCGAGGCGGAGGCGCACGGGGGAGAGAGGTTGCAGGTGGAACGACGGCGCGCGCGGGCGGTAGTAGAGGTACGCCAGGCAGGCGGCGGCGAGCGCCAGGCAGAGCGTGAGCAGGGCGAGCCCCGTGGCCAGGCAGCACGCGCGGCGGTACGAGCACCCGCCTCCGCCGCCGCGGCGGTGCTGCGGCGGATGCTGGCGGTACGGCGGCCGCGGCTGCTTCCGCGCGCCGCCCGGGTGCTGCTGCTGCCGGTACTGGTGCGCCGGCGGTGGTTTCAGCGGGAGCACCTGCGGCGGCGGCGCGAGCGTGGGCTTCTTGAAAGGCGGCGCGGGCGCCGGCCTGCTGCCGGGGGCCGGCGTCGTCGTCGTCGTTGTCGGCCTTGCCGCCGCGGGTGCCGCCTTGGGCCTTGGCTTGGACGGCAGGGGAGGCTTGGGCTTGGGCGGCAGAGGCGGCTTCTCGGCCATGGCGCGCGCACGATTCTTGGTGATCGTACCTACGGTACGTGCAGATGCAGGTGCAGGACGGAGAGAAGGGTGGGAGTGAAGTGATGGTTTGGTGCCTAGTTGCTGATTGATTAGCTGCTGCTGCAGCAGCTACTTATAGGCTGTGTTTAGATAGCGAAAAATTTTGCAAAATGTCAATGTAGCATTTTTTTTTTTGTTATTTAACAATTAGTGTTTAATTATGGACTAATTAGGCTTAAAAGATTCGTACCGTGAATTATGGCTAAACTGTGTAATTAGTTTTATTTTTTATGTATATTTAATGCTTCATGTCTGTGTCCAAAAATTCGATGTGATAGAGAATCTTGAAAAATTTTAACTAAACTGGACCATAGTGGCAATGGAATGCTTGATGCTTGCTGAGGTAGCTTGGGGAGTTGGTGATGGCCGCTCCAGGACTCTTCTACTCGTACTCTGCTCTACTGTGTCTAGTGTTAGTGTAGCAGTGGTGGCGTAGCTGGCCATGATGGGAGGGAGGGAGCGTCCGTGCGCGTCGGTGTACCAGTGGGGCCCGGTGGCAGTGTGACAGTACACTGTTTCCTGGATGCCAAAGCCGCCAAACCCTGGAAATCGGCAGGTAGCAAAGATACTTTATTAGGCTATAAAATCTTCATTATTTATTATACAAAGTGTTAGATGTTCTAAAGAGTGGAGAGTATACATTGGTTAGCTCAACAACATCAAATATTCATACATAGATAGATACACAGCCTGTTCGGTTGGCTGGTTCGTATCGTTGCTGGTTCATGAAGAAGTACTGCTGGCTGGTTTGTGTGAGAGAAAAATACTGTTCCGACTGAAAATTTACGATCGTTTACGACAAGCTACAGCCAAACGAACAGGCTAACAGGTGGTATGACGATAATCTTTTCATAATAACGGTACATGATCCAAAAGTAAGTATTGAAAAACCGCATCATACCTTTGAAGGTCAGAGATGGAGATGGATGTCGGTGACGGTGATCAACAGACAGATAGAAAGAAAGAAAAATCAGGCCTTGTTTAGATTGAGGTTAGGAATCAGTATTTGGCACTGTAGTACTTTCGTTTGTATTTGACAATTATTGTCCAATTATGGCCTAACTAGGCTCAAAAGATTCGTCTCATAATTTACAATCAAACTGTGTAATTAGTTATTTTTTTATCTATATTTAATACTCCATATATGTATCTAAAGATTTGATGTGACGAAAAGAGTGAAAAAACTTACAATCTAAACAAGGGCCCAATGGAAAAGTTGATTATGAACCGATGGCAATGGGGCATCGCACCGTATCGATCGTTGGACGCGGCGTCCCTCTCCCGGCCGGGCCCCCGTTGGCCCACCGCAGCGCGGCCCGCCGGCCGGCCGTTTGCCCGTGGAGCGTGCATGTATCTGTGGGTCTGTGACAGTAACAGTGTAACACAAGACATTTGCGTGATATGATAGTAGTATTTGTATAAGTAAGCTTGTTGGAGGATCCATCGATGGAGCGTTCATGGCGCAGCAGGTAGGATGTAGCTCTCGATCGGTGCATGCACGCACGAGAGAGAATCATCAATACCCAATCATGTAAAGTACTCAGTCCGTTCCATTCCAAATTATAAGACGTTTTGGCTTTTCTGTATCTTGAAAAGCCAAAACATCTTAAAAATTAGAATGAACGGAGTACGTTATATACAAACGGATCCTATAATAAGATTATAATCATGAATGAACAATTAATCGAGTTACATATATAAGTACTGATGAGAAGCCGTGCAAATAAACGATTAGGCAGGCAGGCAGGCAGCAGGCCCGTCGCCATCGGCGTCCATGGTGTCTACCGCGTTGGCGCACACTGTGACCCGGCCATTCGGCGGCCAATTCCCCAACGGTCACAAGAGACTAAAAACCAAACGGCGTACGCACCAACCAACCAGGTGGCCGGAGCACTGCAGGCCATCGCCCGGGCCTAGCGCTAATAGTCTGGTTTCCAGACTGATGACAAGCCCGGAACTGGCGCAACTGCCTCCCTCCATCCCTTTCCTCTCTCCGTGTTGGTTTTCTCACTTATATGTACACAATACATATTTTTAGGGGCCCTTATATTCTTACTAGTATTTTGAAGTCTAACTGATTTTGCCTTCATTTATTTAACTTTAACTTTATGATTTTGCCCATCGTTTTTTCAAGACGAAGAGTTTAACCATATTCCTTTTTAGAAGAGTTAGTAATGTGAGTTTAGCGCGTGCGCACGGAGAGAGGCTTGTTTTCCTATGTGAATTTGCCTATAATTCACGTTATGCGAGATTCATGTTCCAAGATAAAGTGGAATATGGATAAGGTCGGGTGAGGCCATTTATTTCTTATGAGACATGTCAGAGATATTTAACCTTATAAACGTACGCACGTCATATCTCATATATCTCTCGGAGCACATTTGAGACATTGGTGCCGTTCGGCTGGTCACAAAAACCGGCTTGTTCGGCTTCTTTTTTCAGCCGGAACAGTGTTTTTCTCTCACAACAATTCAGCCGGAACAGTGTTTTCCGACCAAATTCATCCCAGCGAACGGGGCCATAGGGTTGGCATACCTCGAGATTGATATTATTATTGATAAAGTCACGGGCATCTCGTTGTCGACACGCATATACTACTGAAATAATAGTTAGGGCACGTTTGGCATGGCGCTGGCTTCGACTCCTTGCGGCTCTTGCCGTGAAGCCATGCCAAACGATTGGTGCCGAAACAATTCTAGCAAAGAAGCCCGGAGGAGCAGAAGTTGGAGCTGCAAAAAACGTGGTTTCAACCAACTCCTCACAAACTTGGCACGGATTATAACAAAAATGCTATTAGAGTTGTTTTTGCTAACGTTTTCAAAAACAACTTCAACTCTACATGAGAAGTTCCACAAGAGGAGCAAAAGCTAGAGCCCTTTTTAAAGAAGTTGTAGCCCTGCCAAATCGATCCTTCGCCGTGTTCGGTTGGGGCTGGCTGGTTGGTTGGGCTGGCTAGCCCCCTCACATGGACACTGTTTCCAACGAACCAGCCAGCAGTATTTTTCTCTCACATAAAGGAACCAGCAACGATACGAACCAGCCAACCGATCAGACTGATTAACTCTAAATACAAGCACCCATATTAAGTTGGATACTCCATCTCAAGTGGATAGATATCACTGTAAGAAATTTAATTTTATGTCATTGAGGGGATAGGATAGATATCACTGGTTTAGCAAACGAATTAGATGCCAAGCAGGCATTGGTCCAGCATGTTCGCTTGCTCGTAAACGATCGTAAATTTTTAGCCAGAAATAGTATTTTTCTCTCACACCAAACCAACCAGCAGTAAATAATCCACGATCGTTTACGGCCTCCCGAACGGCCGAATGTTAGGTTTTCTCTTTTTGAAAAAAAAAAGGTAGGCCCTGCGTCGGTCCTTACTGGAAAGGAGAAAGGGACAAAACTTGGTCATGCATGGCACTTTCCTTTGGACACTTTTCCCCTGGATTCCGTTTCCTATTTCTGATCACCACTTCTGCTTCCTCTGACGGACGCTGCAGATGCCTTTGCTTTGCTTGCAGCCGTGGCATTCTTCGGATTCAATCCTTAGCAGCCTCCCTCGTTGGCTCCGATTGGATCGAATGCATGGTCCACATATAACAGGCTCAGCAATTCTTTGTCGCACTGTACTGCACCACCCAACAACAGCACGACAATTGAATCAGCAAATTACCACGTATACCACCAAGAAAATACTTACTTGGCGAAGCACTGAATTTTGTCATGAGTCAAAATAAAACAAAAAAGTATCTTAATTCAACCAAATTTATTTAAAAAATACAGTATATATGATACTTCCTCCGCTCTAAATTATATAACGTTTTGACTCTTTAAATATATAACTTTTGTTATACACTATGTCTAGATATATAGAGAAAACAATGTATCTAAAAAAATCAAAACGTCTTACAATTTAGAAGTGCCAAATAAATTCAATAAAAATGTTTTCACGTGCATCTATTTGGTGTAAAATCTGTACAAAATTTGGATAGTTTGATCTAGAACAAAACTATCTTTTCGGTTACAACCATCCGTTTCATTGTGAAATTACCCCTCTAACCTTTCTATTGTACTAACAATTTCCAGTTGGAGGCACCTTCTTTTATGGCCCGTTAGATGACAGGTAATGAACGGTTCACAAAACTCGCAAACACCATAAATTTAAAGACCCCATGGACAGAGAACCCGTTGTTTTGTACTATTTTCTTTTCCAAAGAAAAAGAAAGTAATTCAAACCCCCCTTCCCATCCAATTGTTTTTTGCCGTGATGATTACGAGCTTACAATAATAATGCCATGATAATTGCGCGCGTGGGCCTATTAACAAAGTTGGATCGATGACGACCCTCAAGTGCATGCCTCATCAGATAGATGCTTTCAACACCGTCACGTTTCGAATTTCGCTCGCTTTTCCATGTATTTGCTTGGCCAATCAATCGACTACAAAGACCTGATTTGATTCCAATCAAAATGTAGGTAGACCGTACGTGCATGCGTGCGTCTCTATATATAATTTGGACCATTGAGCGCGTACACTGTTGTGTATAAGATGTGATATATATATGGAATGGGATTGCGACGGGCAAGGAGCATGCAGCAAAATAATTCAATTCGAGAATGATCTGTATTTCTGTTATGCTTTAATGGAAATGGGGTTTCCTCGTGTGGAAAAAAAAAATCAATTCAAGAATGAGCGCATTAGCACAAGGTTTAATTTGATTAATCACATAGGTATCTAGTTAGGTGCATGCATAATAACGATCGACAATCAGCGGTTGGTACAAAAGAAAAATCAAGCCGAATGCATGCATGCATGTGTGTGTGTCTATATATATATATATATGAATTGTCGGCAAAAGCAAGCAGACATCTATAGATAGCTGCTGCTGCCACAAAATCCGAATGATGTGTCTACTATTCGCCTGATTGCGTGCTGCATGTTAATTAGCTTGGCCGTCGGTTCAAGTACTGTTTTCAACTCAAATGTACTCCCTCCGTCCTAAATTATAAGTTATTTCTAAGAATCTTGAAGGAAAACAATAAGGGGCCTAGTAGCTAGTGTCCCTACACGTACAATTCCTTCTGTCCACACAAAATGTGGTGAAGATTTGATAACATTGTCGAATAAGCATTGCTAAAAAAATTATTTAATATATGTCATCTCTAGACAGACTCATGCTCGGAATCGATAACTCATTGCCGTGTTTGTACTCTACTGTGTCGCGTGGATGGGTTTAGTCTTTTGGGTGTCCTGTTTTGGCATCTCATTTGACTACCCTCTCTTGTATATATTTTTTTTAATTGAGAGACGAGCTCCTATAATTATTTAAAAAATATCTACACAGACCAGATATCGAAGCAAAGAGATATATATACACCATCCGTCCCTAAAAGATAACGTTTTAACTATGAAAACATTATTCTTTTTTGGACGAAAGGAGTACAAGACGGAAGGAGTACAAGACAGATCGTGAGATCGATCGACCTAGAACATGAGCCATGTCCCTTTTGGCAGGAACAAGCCAAAGGACTGAAGCTTTTTGTCCTGCCTCTCAAATCATGGCCACATTTCTTTCGACCACATGGACAGATCGAGTCGATCCCTTGACGCAGCGACAACATTGCATTCGTCTGGACTTTGGAGACAGACAGAGGAGTCCATGGCACGCAAGAATCAACCATGATTGTCTATGATGGACATTCATAGGTCATATATAGACGTGCCAAATTGGCTCCTGTAATGTAACTGTATATACCCGTCGAAGATCAGTAGCATCTATCGTTCTTCCTTTACCCACACGCTGATCGATCTGCTGAAGAATGAATAGGGACGTGCAATGCACGCTGTTCACAGAAATGCATGGTCTCCTCAAGGTGCATTGCTCCAAAATGCTCCTCTCTTTTTTTGTTTTGTTTAGAGAGAATATAATTTTTTGCCTGCTCAAGTTATACTTTTTTTTTTCATAGAAAGAACAAATGCTTGCCTCTTGTTTGTTCTGTTATGATAAAGACAAGTGGAAGCATCAATCGATACACATATGATGATTCCTCTCGAAAACAAAAATGAAGCATCACTATGAAAAAGAATTTAAGGTACAAGGCCAAAATTCTTTTCCATTGCAAGGAATGTAGAACAATAGTACGCATTGACGCTAGTAAGAGAATTTGGAATTCGCATTATTAATTAATTCTTGGTGCATTCGTAACCTAATAATGTACTAAATGCTTGCAGGTGATACTTGTGGCCAATGTGGATTTTGGTTGCATTAGTTTTGTGTACTTGCTCACTCTGGTTGGAACGAGTGAACGTGGTGCTGTAGCTGTAGAGCGAAATGACCTCTGTTTGGCAGGAAAGTGGTACTGTTTAACATCTACATCAAGGATGGATATGGCGTGTATAAGTATAAAAAACTAATTTGTTCTTATGGGAAAACTGAACTAAATCGACCTAAGGCTTCTGGCCGAACAAGAGAAGAAAATGAGCATTTGTCCTCTTAGTAAAACAACGTGTTTGGTTCCTACCCTCCCACTCATAATGGTAACGATAACAATATTTCACCTTATCTAGTATGAATTTTAAATCGGATTTAGCAGAGATCTAGCATTTACGCCTAAGCCAACTTCTTATGATTTTCCTTGTCACTCCAAAAAGATTTGTTTTGCATAGGCGCACGCGTGTGTTTAGTTGCTAGGAGGCAATTGCACGGCTACTCAGGCGGACAAATTAAGGCGGGCTAAGCTCCCTCCACGCCACACCTTACCAAAAGCTTAATCAAGCGAACTAATCTAATAATTTCCAGGACAATTATTAGGCTTATGCACTGATGCACATGCCATTGCATTAAACAACCTTTTGGTACGGGGAATTAAAAGAACAGAGGAATGAGCAACAGTGTATGAGAAATATGCTTTAAAAAAATGCAAAACAGCTTACCAACGCCATTATATTGCAACAGAAATCAAGTGAAAACCCAATAAACACTCTTGAACTCGCACATCAAATCAATATAGTATAACAAAGAACAATCCCCCCAAAACTGCAAAACCCTCTGAACTCAATTGAGCAGTGCCATAACCATTGCAGTGCCTCTTTATATATACTCCTCTTATAAAGAAAAGATTAATGAAGGTGCTGACGCCGGTGCACCGACAGGGTGCAGAAAGCGAGCGGTGGGAGTGGAAGGGGAGGGGACGATCCGGCAGGACAGGGACGTTGGCAGTGTCCGCACACCCGCCCTGCGTCAACCCCAGTTGCCAGTGGCCAGTGGATCGGACGGACGGCACCTCGCTGTTGCCTCACAGTTGAGGCGTCGCGGGCCTGTTGCAGCGCCGGCCGGGGCCGGACGGCGACCCCCTAGCTAGCGCGGCGACCGGCGATGGCGATGCAGCTTCTCCACTTGTGAACAATGTCTGTCTACGGCACGGCACGTCTTGCGCTGTCGGTCGGTTCGCTTCTCGTCGCTGCTTTCCGTGTTGGCGTGCAACCATAGATTCTGCCTGCGTGGCAGTGTACACGCGCCGCGGATCTCAAGTATATGTGGTATGTGCCCAGCGAAATGTTCCGAGACCTGAAAAACTTTCTTTCCACTCCAAAGTTTACTCCCTATCTCATCAAATGTTTGACACATGCATAGAGTATTAAATATAGACTAAAAAATAACTAATCGTACAGTTTGCGACTAATTTGCGACACGAATCTTTTAAACCTAATTAGTCCATGATTTGATAATGTAGTGCTATAGTAACACATGTTCTAATGACAGATTAATTAGACTTACTGAACACCCCATGTAACACCTAATATAACACCCTAAAACTTACCTCTAGATTTAAACACGCCCTTAATTGCCTTCTCCAGCCTCAAAGAAGCAACTGAGTAGATGTTTGCTTGCCGACAGTACGGCTCACCAGGCTTCAGCAAAAAGGCACAGCCTACCTAGCGAAGCAACAACAATTGCATTGCAACTGCTTTGCAATGGGCAGGGCTACTGGGCTAGGCTGCGTCAACGAAACATAGCGTCACTGCAGCAGCAGGCCATGCTCTGTGCCGCGTATCGGATTCGCACGCTCTGTCTCCCACACCATGCGGGCATCGCCCGCGCTGCCCAAACGACCCGCCCCGTCCACGCCGCCAGCCTGCACGTCGGGCTGCCCGTGCCCCTCTGTTTCCCACACGCACGAGTGGCATGCCCACGTTTGCTCAGTTGTGCCCACGTTTCCCCGGCTGTGGACGCGCGCCGCGTCTGCCAGCCTCAGGCGCCCGCAGGGTGACCTACAGCGGCGTTTCAGCAGCTGTAGCAAGTGGGTGCCTAACACCGGATCTAATTTTACGGTATCTAGATAAAACACTTACAAACTACGGTTAAAACAGCTAAAACATTAGAAACATATGTCTGGAACACTTGTGAAACACCCAAAAACACTTAAAAGCCATTGCAAATATATGCAACATCCAGGTCTACTTTTGCAATATCCAGATGAAAACACTTGCAACATATATACGAAACACTTGAAACATACACTTGTAACATACATGTTATGCAACATTCAGATCTACTTCTGCAACGTTCAAATGAAAACACTTTAGAACATACGTCTGAAACACCTAAAACACTTAAAACATATGCTTGCAACATGAAACGTATGTTTGCAACATGCGTATATAGCCATTGCAATATTCAGATGAAGCACTTGAAAACATACGTCTTAAACACTAGAAACACGGCATCGTCGACGGAGGGGGGCGACCTGAGGCGCCCTTACACGTGCGCCCAGCGGTCATCGGCAGGGGTGGCGGTGGCGGCGAAGCATCCCGACGGGAAGAGGTCGGTAAGGCGTTGCGTGAACTGAGAGAGGAGGCGGCGTGATCAGCTTGGGTGGAGGAAGGAGACAGCGGTGGTGCCGTGGGGCTGCTGCTCCTTGCGAACACGAGAGAGACCGAGAGATCAGAGGCAGCGCGGCACGGGATTGGGTCACGGCAAGGGGTGACCGCAGCGGTGAGGCGGAGCGGAACGGACGGCCGGCGCGCCGAAGCCACGACAGACGAGCGGAGAGTGAAAATGTCACAGGGTGCAGCGAGCATTACCACACCAACGACAAATATCCCCCCAAGACCTTTGCATTCACCGCCAATGCGCCGTTACTGATGCAAACAGAACAGTTCCAACGCGCCATTCTGTGGGAACTTGCAGATAACTCAAGCTTGTGAGGTTTCCCATCATATATCTTTCCTTTTTCATCTGGTGTAACAACTTTCACTATACAGAGACAAAGATCATACAACCTTCATCTAGTGACTAGTGAAACAACAAAAGGCAGCTTTCAGCCTTTCTTTATACTTGTCATCACCAAACTGTCTATGAACAAAAGGATTAAGGTGCATGAACAAAAGAAAAAAAAAACGAGAAGGATATCTGCAGCACACAGCATTTTCCGCATCACCCACGGCAGGACAAGCTCAACCCGACGGCAGCACATCTATGTAGCTGTTCCGTTCCTCTAGGGTTGCTTTATTGTAAGCTCGGCTCTCAGATGCAGCATCCCGTCGATGAAGAAGAGGCTGTCATCGGCCATGAACGTCTGCCATGGGATTGCAAAGAGATTCCTGTACCCAACTGCCTTTCCACCGGTGAATGTGTAGTTACCCTTGTACTTGCTCACAAACTCGCCAGATGGTCTCGTCCTTGCAGCAAACTCATAGTCCACGGTCACGCTCATTGAGCCCTTCTCCTGCATCCCCAGGAAGAGGCCAAAGCAGTAGAACGTGCTTTGCTGCTCCATGTTACAGTGAGCTGAGAGGAAGAAGCCCTGCCCTGCGAGGTGGAACGCTTGCGAGTATATCCGGCCTGCAGGAAAGAGTCGAGAGCACTCCTCGCGCTTGAGGTCCAAGTATGCTATGCACTGTGGGTAGGGCCGATCAAACTCAACGACTTTGAGTGGTCTGTACTTGTAAGCCCGCTCAGCGAATTTCCGACAGGTTATTGTGTCCGCTGCAAGAGCTCGTTGCCGGTGTGGTGCATCAGCTTTGTACAGAAGAGCCTCGGTGACACACTTGGTTGCTTGCTCATGGTCTATATCCGTGCATGTTAGGACCTTCCGCAGCTTCCTACATGTCATGTGACTGAATCGCACAAGAGGGAGCAACCGAGAACTAAGGATCTCACGTCTCTCTTCTGATTTCGGGTATTGTGCACGGGCCCATCTGAGCAAGAAGTCATAGATTGTATCTTCAGATGCCACCTGGAGGTCATTACTTGACAAGATGGCTTCAATTCCAGCAAGAGGGATGTTCATCACTTCATCTTGGAACCTGAAACGAGAAGAAAAAAAATCACCTTCCGTACGTTCACAACGATCTTGTCAGAACAGTCTTGGGCTAAACTTTCCATAAAGTAAAAATAGGTCTCCATCCAGTGTATATCACTCACTTAGTCAAATCCTTGTATTTTACAGCAAGGAAATCCTTAGCTGCATCTGTCAGTGGTTGAACTGCAGCTGCCATTGAAATTGAGCAGGGAAGATCTAGGTAGAGAAGTGCAGATTCTGTGGTCATCGGCAAGCTTGTGAGCAACTGGCTGCAGTACCTCATGCATGAAACAACCTCAAATTTGTCGGCAGCCATCAAGATATCCAGCAGAAGAGTGGGCTCAGTAGTTGTCAACTTTCCACTATACATAAAGCTTAAAAGCTCCATGAGGGCAGTTTCCTCTGTTCCAAGAGAATTAAGAAAAAAAAAGGATGACGCACAAAGCAAATATTGACTAGAGAATGATTTCTCTCTTTTGTGTGTGTGTGTGGCAACTGGTTCTCAGAGAACAAATGACGAAAGCTGTAAATAAAATGTTCTTTGCATATATAAGCAGGATGTTCTAGTTTCCCAAAGTTGTCACATTACCTGAGTCAGTAATTCTAAGGGTTGCATGTCTCTGATCCGATTCTTTCATGCCGTTTGAGAAAAGCTAAGAAAAACACATTAAGCTTACCAGAAAGCAGCAATGACTGGAGTACATATCAAATGCATTTGAGGAGGTTACCATAACTCCATAACTACCTTGAAAAAGAAAGGACTCTTCGCAGCAAGAATCGCCGAACTGATATAAATTGTCTTGACTCGTAAAACTGGCGTACCGACCACGGTCCAAGATGAATCAATACCTTGCCCATCATCACCTGCTAATAACAAGGTCAGAGGTGTATAATGGGTAAACAGGGAAGGAAGCAAAGGGTACAAAAAGGTGAATTAGATAGATATTCTGCAATCAGAACACTTGGAGCAAACTGTATGTTGCATCCAGATTAGTTTTCTACCTTCAGAAAGACAGTAATTGTTGTGGAAAAAAAGAAAGACAGAGTAATGGGAAAATAAAGAACAAAATTCTAAAAACATGCATTCTGCAATGAGAACACTTGGAGCAAACTGTTTGTTGCATCCAGATTAGTTTGCTACCTTCAGAAAGACATGGCAATGGGGAAATAAAGGAATTTTAATTTTAAAAAAACACAAATAAATACTCATTTTGTACGCTTTTAGCAATCTAAGCATGCTTATAGCTCACCAAGTAACAATCATAGATGTTTACCAACCAAGAATCAATTTATAGAATAAGTAACCACCTAGTTTGTCAAAAGATTGCACCTAGCTCACCAGTGAATGTCACATTGTGCAACTAAATTTATAAGTTCTTCCTACAAACCTATCTAGTTTTTTGTTAAATATATAGAACTAGCAATCAGCAGATTTGAGGTAATGATCAAGCAGAATAATTGAACAAATTGTATGACATCTACAGCGTTTGTGCTCAGTTTGGGGCTCAAATAAAAAAACATGGCAATTCCAGAAATAAGACAGCTTTGGGCTCCAAAACAGGGCCAGCTTAAAATTTTGGATGTTTCGATTTAAGAATTTAGTCTTCGATTTTTGGAATGTAACCTACTACTCCATTCCAAATTATAAGTCACTTTGACTTTTTTTGGTTCATCCATTTTGCTATGTATCTAGACATATTATTTATCTAGATGCATAGCAAAATGGATGTACCAAAAAAGCCAAAGCGACTTATAATTTGAAACGGAGGGAGTACAACTTAAAAGAAGCATATCTAGCAACAAGAATGAAGTTATCAAAATAGGGGGTGAAAACTGAAAAGGTCTCAATAGGAACTCAGGAAGTGCATTAACAAACTGCAACCAGGCTCATCCTGATTGCTCAACGATTTTTGTAAAAATCTCAATCTAACTTAACCTCCAAAAAGTTCAATTCATTGGGACAAATAAAATTTCATTAAAAAGTAAACTTGCCAAAAGCCTAAATAGACAATAATTTTCAAACAGCAGGAACTTTTGCCTAACTTCACTAATAACCATAAAAATATCAATATTATATTCACAAAAAAAAATTATTAGGGATGCAATTTATGGTTATACAAACCTTCTTGGCCAACATCGGGTGGAGATTCTTCTATCATTGCTACAGGTTCCTCTTGATTTTCTTCATATGCATCACACTCTTCTGCTTCGACTTCATTGCAATTTGTTTGGTCTGACATGTGAGTTGTAGATTCTACAGAAGAAATTGATAATCAAAATAAATCACAAAAACGAAGATGAAACTGGCATAGCCGAAAATCAAATGAAACAACAAAGGATCGCAATACTAGAACAAACTATAGTATAATAGGAAACATTGTTGCATAGTAAAATGGTTGTATGTACACAACAGTAGCATTATTAAGGGGAAAACGGATCATAAATCAAAATTTAGCATCCCTAAGCAACACCATGACTTATATAGCTAACGTGGAATCGAAGTGGAGTATGGAAAATGTCATAAGCAGAAGAAAGCAATGCATTGTGACTATCAGGATCACAAGCCTACTGAATATTATCTATAAAAAAGTATAGAATTTTCAGAAAATCATTTGTATCTTGATTGAAAATTAGTAAATTACACCACCCCCATTATGTCATTTCAAGAACCTCAATCTTGTGGTCTATTAATCTGGGCAGTTGCTACCGGTAAAAAATATTATTTCACAAAATCCACCAGCAGGAACATGATTGCAAAACATTTATAACCTTCTGACCTTCAACAACTTTTCATTTATCATTACAAACATCATTGGTTTAACTGTCATATATTCTTTATCGAAAATTTGCTTTTGCTCGATAACCAAATTACACACCTACAACAGGAAAACTACCCATAAACACATGAATAAGAAGGTAATGCAACAATTAATTTCTTTAAGGAAGGTAACTCAAACAAAGATTTTTTTTTCACAATTTCCCATGCTAATCCTCATACATAAATATATGGCTGAAAGGAGGAAAAGGGGACCATTACAAATTAGAAAATAAGAAATTTTAGACACTGCCAGTTGGACTCTCAATCATCTCAATGCGCTTGTTTAGGGTACCTTATTATGTCTTATGAACATAGTTATGAAGGCGGTAACGCGAGATAAGGCAGCTGATTACCCGCTTGGACACTTATAAGCGCTAAAGTATAAGACGTGGTGACGCCATACTAGTATGCCATGCGAGGGATTTTGAGCACACCAAAAAGGAAAAAGACAAAAGGGGAAAAGGAAAAATGCCACCAGGCCAAGTCACCCATAGAAGCCCAACAAACGAACAGGTACACAAACCTAGCTGGCTAGGCTAGAGGTCAAAATAGAAGCAATTGTCTGCTTATCAACGCTGGAGCACAGGCTGGAGACAACGATCCCTTTGTGCTGGAGCACAGTGGGCGGCGTCCCCTGCTACTGCAGCGCAAACTGGAGGCAGCGTGCCCTGCTGCTGGATCGACCAGAGAAGGCAGCTGCTGCTGGATCGAGGGAGGAGGACAGCAACTCCTCCTGCAAAGTATCCCGCAGATCTGCCACTCTCCCTGTCTCCCACACACTTCCTCTCTGTCTCGTGCTCTATTTCTCCCATGCTTCCTCTATGATTGCCTCCCACCAGAATCTCCCCCGCTGTCCCCCCCCCCCCCCCCCCCCCCCTCTCTATAGAGTACAGAACTACAGATGCACCACCTGCAAATGGTTTCTGAGTTGCACCCCTCTGGTTGTCCCGTAGATTCTCATCTAGATTAATTAGAATATTTCGGTGGGTGAATTCTAATTCAAAGTATGCATACCCTAAATTAGCTCATTTATTCTGGTACACACGTTTACCAATTATTATTGTGGCTCAGATCAAAATGTCAGATAATTCGTACAGGTACATCATGACAGCTCAAAATTGAAATTCCTCTCTATCCTTCCCCAATTCCTTTACCATTATAACCTATATTGTCGGGTACCTACGGAAATCTGAATTTACTCAAAGAGGCACATAAGTCCCCACCAAATTCACAACCGAATCGCATCAAACGTCACAAATCAACAGACAAAATCGCACGATCGCAAGGCGACATCCTCAAGGCAACAACGGCATGCGTATCTGTGGACGTACCTTTCTCCTTGAGGAGCTCCTCGCGGCGGCGCTTGCGGTGGCGCGCCCAGTCGGCGAGGCCACCTCCTCCGGCACCGCCGCCGCTGGAGCCCGGCGCGTCGTCATCCCCGGCGACGACCTCGATCCGCAATTCCCGGTCGGAGAAGTTGACCTCGTTGAAGGCGAACTCAAAGCTGGGCCCCCCGCCCCCGGGCGAGAAGTCCGGGTCCATCTCCGCAGCCGCGGTCGCGTGCGCGCCGACCAGCCTCCTCCCGCCGCCTACTGGACGGGAAGTGGGGGAGGCGTGGAAGGCGGTGGCCGTAACCCTAGCCGGCGGAGGGCTCGAGGGGGAGGGCTAAATGAGAAAAGTGTGGCCGGGAGGGGAAGGAGGAGGAGACAGAAGGGAAGACGGGGGTGGTTATAACTGGCATGAAAACGATACGGATATTTTTCGATCGTATTTGAAACTGAATCCGTTTAGAAGGGTTGAGATCTGTCCATATCTGAATTCGGATATTCAATATCTGATATCGTATCCATATCCGAATACTTAAATCGCATATTTATGATGTCGATATCCAATCGTATCCTATTCGACATAGTTAATACTATCCGTATTCGAATCTGAATCCAGACAGAAATATGAAAACAAATGTAATATCGGTGATATCCGTCCGCATCCGATCCGTTTTCATCTCTAGTTATAATAAGGAGGGAACGGAGGGGGCAAGATGGAAAAAGGGGGCTCCAAACGTTTTGGTCGTGGTGGTGCCGCGATAGCGGCGTTGAATTCGTGCTCGGAATTGTTAGTTTGGCTGACCGTTTGCACGCCGTCTTTGGCGTTCCAATTAAAAAATATTCGATTACATGTACTACTTTATGTAAATAATTTATCTAATGATATACTTTATCCGTTCCAAATTATAAGTCGTTTTAATTTTTTTTTGTTTATCCATTTTGCTATGTATCTAAATATATTATTTATCTAGATCCATAGCAAAACGAATATAAAAAAAAGTCAAAACGACTTATAATTTGAAACGGAGAGAGTACAATTTTAGATGTAGAAACATTAGAGTAGCACTAATATATTTTGTTAAGTAATGCAAACAAACTACTCTCTCGGTCCATAAGATAGATCCTAATCTTTAAAGTTCATCCATAAATATAAGGGACGTGAGTGCATTAGGACACTAATCAAAATAACTTACTCACTTCTAGATTTAACTAGTTTTGTGAATGAAATATCTATAATAATATACAATTTTAGTGATGTAGAAACATTAGAGTAATGCTAATATATATTTTGATAATAATGCAAACAATTACTCCCACATTCCACAAAATAGATTCTAACCTTGAATTTTGTCCATGAATATAAGAGGCTGTGAGTTATTAGGTCAGTATCAGTGGGGTTTTCATGTCTCAGAGGCTAGTCTCGGAGGGAGTTTCATTAGAGTTTTATGGGTATTAAATAAGCTGTCAACTTAGCAAATATGTTGACATGACACCATATAAATACATAGAGAGATTATCAAAGTTTGATGAGAATGAAACTAGTCTAAATTGTTTCCAACACATGAGAGTATTAGAAAACTAGGACATGAAACCTCTACTAAGATTAGCCTAATACACTCACATACACTAATCAAAATAACTTGACATTTAATGACACAAATCTTATTAATGGCATGGGTAACTTGCCATTTAATACCATGACTTATGTAAATCAAAGCAAATTCCTTATGATTTAGTGAGGAGTACATGCAGATTTTTCTATCAACCTTAAATTGTTGTAGAAGTCCTAGAATCCTGAATATTCATAGGAGTGAATATGTGACGAACAGAATTTGAAGTCAAATTTAGAAATAAACCATGCTGAAAAATTCATTACCGAAATAAACCAAGTGGACAATTCTAGTAACCAATATATGCACTCGCTCAACCTGATATCTGGTGCTGAATTTTCTTTTATTCAGCCACGAATATAGATGGCTTTTAAAACATTAACATGATTCAAAACAAATCTCATAATTAATGTCTTTTCGTAGTAAGCAAAAAAAACATTGTGGGCTGATAAAATGTCGATGACCATACTTATTAGGATGCCATAATAATTTTTTTAGGGAAGGGATGCTATAAGAAATGGATATGCTGTGTTGTGCCGGTGTCCACAAATAATATCAAGGTTTTTTCTTGGCCGCTTCTTGTAGCTATGTTGAGTGCTAGAAATATCCTCAAGCCCTAAAGAGAAAGAAAAGCAATTATGTGTCGACCATAGTGCCGTGTCACACCCACTCACAGGATATAGCACTCTCCACCTTTTCGTTAGTGTCAATTCAGTACAATTCGTTGGCAGCATAAAGATCCCAACTGAGATTTTTTCTCTCCCCTTTTTCCACATTATAAAGCCAGTAAAACAAAATTATCCATGGAATTTTTTTTATCGAATGAATACATCTGCACGATGATATTTTTACTAAGATATTGAAAAGCTAACGCTTTATTCCACTAGTCCTCTTTGGAGACCCTCATATGGATGCCCTCGCAAGGGTCAAGCTCTGTATCGATAACTTTGCGGGTAGCTCACGGGCCTTCACCACATGCAAGTGGATCTCCATCAAGTCTCTCCCAGATCGCTCCCCACCATCTCCATTGGATGACCTTCGGCCAAAATGTTGAGGGCGTCATGTCCCTTGTACGTCACTGGCGGCCATTTCACAAACTCAGTTTGGAAGGCCTCACAAGATTTACAAGCCCGGAGGAATAAGGGACTAGGTATGTGTAAGCACCGATAGCAAAGATGTATGCAAATCTCTTTAAATACTAAGTCTAAAACTAGACTAAGCGCTAAAGCGGTCTCTAACTAGCCTAAACACCAATCCTATCACTTTTGCTAATCGTCTTATCTTCTTTTAGGCACATATGATGACTAAAGCATAAGAAATGAGCCTCAACTCAACTATAGCTTCAGCAAGCTCTAACACACTCTAAATGGCCCACCGAAGAGGGTACATACATACAGCCCCACAAGTACCAACTAGCCATTGGGAGTTCGGGTTGCAAAAGCAGGGTGCACCGAATAGCTCCGATGACCACATCTAAGAATTATGGTGCCCTCTGTTGTGCAAACTAACCGCTATCGACCTTTGTATTTAACCTCTGGTGGTTTGTCTGATGCCCCACAAGAGAGATCATGTGTTCAGTGGGAGTGCAATCTTCTCTAGACTGAAACTCTAGTGCATCATCTGTTGCACCCACTAGAGAACTTTGATGCACTGTGATGCCCTTCAACGAAGAACGACTTCATCCAATGCTAGCACCAGAGAGCTCCGGTGCTCTCATTATCTCCACCATCGTGCCACTGTCTCAAGAGGAGAGGGAAGGAAGGAGAAAGAAGGTCGGACGATAGTGTGGCACCTATATATAGGTGAGTTGCGCCACAATGTCTGGCGCGACTTTAGCATGTAGCTCGACTCAACTGTCAGTCGTGCCATGCCCGATGAAGCAACCAAAAGAACCGGTCGTTAAAAAATTAGTTGCGGGCGTGTTATTATTAAAATATTAGCTTTTTCGGGTTAAAAGTATCGAATTTAGACATTTAGGACTCGTTTGTTTCGGCTCCGACGGCTCCGGCTTCCATCGGCACAGACTGTTCATGGAGCCGTTTTCTCTTTCCTATACTGTAGCAACACTGTTCATTGAAGCTGTTTCCCTCTCCTACTTTTCGCCTCACTGTTCACTGGACACTGTTCACAAAGCCGGCGGAGCTCGTTTTTGCAGTTCCTGCGGCTCCGGCTACAGTGCGTGAACAGTGCCGGAGCCGGAGCACGCAAGAGCGGTGCCAAACTGGCCCTTAGTTGCTCACTCCAACCCTAATAACAAGCTAAGTAGCTAACACCGTCCTCTCTCTCCTGCCTCTCTCCTCTTGCTCCCTCTTGTCCATGCTGAAGTCTGAGTTTCGTGTGTAAGGGCCTGTTTGACCTGGCTCTATCTGGCACTATAGCGCCATGTAGCACGGAGCAGGAGGAGACAGAGAAAGGCAGCTCCACAGGCTGTAGAGAGGAAGACAGAAGCCGGAGCTAGTTTATGAGTTGCACAGGAGCACACAGTAGCACGCAGAGCCAGAGCCGGCGGGCAGGAGCCCTGCCAAAGACGTCCTAAGTGGTAACCCTAGTGGCTGAGAGAAATTTCTAGAGCCTGGGCAAGTCTAAGGAAAGACTTCACGTACTCGCTCAGTCGCTCCTAATAAGCTGTAAAGTTTGCCGCCCAGATGCACCTGGCCTACCGATGGCGAGCCTGGGCAGCTGCCCTGGGTAGCCAGGCAGTGGCTGCATCACCAGTTAACCCCTAACAACTTAGATATAAAAAGAAAAGAAATAACAAAATTTGGAGGTGTCACGGATATTGTACTGTCAACCACAAAAATTTTAAGGTGCCCATGCGCCATGTACATGTACCATGTTTGCTCATACTCGCTCATAGAAACTATTGAGAAATCTGAAAACTTGGCTGTTCAAATGTAGTACATCAAAAGGCTTCTAAGCAAAGTATCAGGGAGATAACAAGACACAAGGTGTCATAACCAAAATCCTTCTGAGTCTTGAGCTATCAGCCTAAAGTGTGCTGGCATCTAACTAACAGCCTAACTGACATGGAAGATGATTCACATATGGAACTAGGATTCATATATTCAGATTCAGATATAGCTCATAACCCATGTACACGGATACTGAACCAATTGACACGGCCAAAGGAAATTCCATAGATACAAGTTAGCTATATTACACCTTTGATTTCTTCGTGTGGGCCTCAAACAGTCAAACCCCAGAATCTGCAGCACTCTCACTTTCTCCGGCTGGTTGAGGAGCCACCTGACGCCTTTAACCGGGCATGTCGACCCTCCAGCCTTGCTTGAAGTAATTTTGCCTTCAGGGTGCTCTCCATCACACCTACTGGCTGTTCAGGTGAGCATTCCGTTATCTCAGGGTCCAAAGATGTGGATTGGTATTTCAGTTGCCGCGTTGGGCTGCCGACATTACCCAAATCCCCTGAAGTAATGCCTTCACAAAATAGGCTTGTTCGGGAGAAATGATCAAATGATTCCTGCCCCAGGAAATCAACATGATGCACATCTGGGTTGTTCTTCGTTGACCCATTGTTGGATCCTCGAATAATTTGGTTGCTTGTGCTTCCATTCTGCTCTTCCGCTGAAGTAATTCTGGCATTGCTTTGTGAGTTGATCTCTGGTATTTTACTGGCATGCTGCAGTTTGCTGCTACTGGGCCTTGCAATGCCTTTCTGTGAATAAATTGGCACATTGGACATGCGTGAACCTTCAGCAGCTATACCATGAGGATGCTCTGATCTTCTCTTATGCACATCCATGGCACCTGTGCCACTTCTGCGAGATCCCATATGGCCATGCATGTTCAGTTCAAAGCAATTCAAATCACTAGCAATAGAGTCGTCGTCATCTTCAGCAAACTGAGGAGCACTGGTGGCCCCATTCAAATGGACAGACTCAAGGGATTGACGTCGCAATCTAGTACTATCATTCATATGTTTTTCATTATTCATAGAGCTACCTGCTTTTTTAGAAAGAAGAAAGGCCTGTATTTCACTGCTGAGCCTTTCTGTTATTGTGGTTTTATGAGCTAATTCCCCATTGATATCAGTATTTTGCATTTGCATTCGCTCATCAAGCCATACTTCTGAAATATGGAGCACTGAATTATCAAAGTTGAGCTCATAACTCTTGACATTTCTTTGCTTTACCACTCTGAGTTCCTCTTCATAGTTCCTGATGCCCATTGCGAACTGGTCACAGAGGTCTTCTAAGAGGCAATTTCCTTTCTTCTCCTTCTCAAGGTCCTTGACTGACTTGAGAAACGCTGACTTTATTTCAGACAACTCCATGCCTAACTTCCTGTGGAGGTCCTCAGAATGCCTCCTCAGACATTTCTCATCCTCTAGTTCACCTTGCAGGGAATGCAGAGCTGCGTCAACCTTCACATGGTCCTTGTTTTTTCTAACAAGTTTGTTCTCGGAGAGTTGCCTCATTAATGACGAAACTTCATGTCTGTACCTCCGTTTCTCTTGCATGAGTTCTTGAACATGTGTCTGAGCCTGCTGTAACTCAAGTTTCAATCCATTAACCACTGACAAGTTAGCAGTGTGCTGTTCTTCAAGGCTCCAAATTCGATTTAGAACCTTCAATAGTTCTGTTGATGTTTTAAGGCTATAGCCTTCCCCCATAGATCTACCCATGATACCCAAAGAACGAGTTGGACTTCTAGTTTGATTAACATTGGAATCCTGTAAAATAGAGACACATAATTACATGTTTGAGAAATGTGCTTCACTGTTCTAACTTTTTAAGCCAGAAAACATACCTTGAACTACAGGGGGGAAAACGCTATATAAGATAGAGCTATTTTGAACTACAAGGAAACTGCTACATTGAGATAACATTAATGGCATGTTCCTAGTAAAACGAATTTTCATATAATTCCAAAGGACCATGTCATCAGTGCAGCAACAACAACAAAACCTTTTATCCTATGATGGTCAGTGCTTGGTGGTTGAATGTGGAAGCTCTGGTGGATGTACAGGCCAGATAAGGACTGAACTCTCTCATCATCTTAGGGGCTTGGACGATTTGGAATCATCACAAAGGATGTGTATTTAATAGACAAGAGTAATAGCGCTGTGCAGAAAACTCCTAACTTGGTCATCATCAACCCAGCCACCACGTCACCCGTTCGGGTGGCACAGGTGGACCTCACCACCAGCATCACCGGGATGGCCGCCAGGCCATCCTCTCTGCCTCCCTGCTGCCGGAGTACACGCCACCTAGCCTGCACAACCGTGATGAGGATGGCAGCCAGACTTCTTTGGCATCTATGGTTCTTATCCCGTGCCTCTCCCTCTCCTTGGCTCCGGTGGCCGCTGGCAGCAGTTCCACCTTATGGATCCGGGGGCTAGTGGCTCAGATCCATGCCTCTATGAGGCAAATCTGGCAGCTGACCCCTCCTTCGTCACAGCCACGACAGCAGCTTGAGATCGCAACGGTGACCTAGTCCGATGGCCTGGCCGTGGCTGCATGGGTCATGGGAGCAGGACGGATGGTGACTATGGCAGCTCAGGGCGCTGTGCCAGCAGTTGTGGTGCTGTGGGCAGGCGCGTGGCTGCTGTGGCCACATTGTTCATGGAAAGATGCAAGCGCTGTGTGCGCAGATGTTCGATGGCATGCCTGCACTGGCAACAGCAATGGTTGTGGCCACGCATGGGTGATGTGGTGGTGGTGAGCCGAGTCTTATGTCATGGCATGCCCAGGAGCTCAGCTCGTGTGGCTACTTGCAGTAGGGGATGGCTGGTGATTTGGGATTGTGGATGGTTCATCACTTGTGTGGTGCATACTGCATAACTGGTAATCTTGGCTTGGACTATGGTGCTGGAGTCAGGGCTGCGTCAATATGGGGTTCCTCAAAGCTCGGCAACAATGACATGCCATGGTCTCTCTCGGAGGATCAAGGATATCTATGTGGTGGCGAAGTTTGGGAGCTTCAGCTGAGGTTCGTGCGAAGTCAGAGCTGTTGTACGCTGTTGCGACTAGTTCAGCAACAGTGACACTCAGTGGGCTGCGGCGTGTGCTCCCTTCAGTGATATACCTTGGGGAAGGTCATTCCCCCAAGGGTCGAGTTTTTTTTATTAAAAAAAAAAATGAGTCAAGTCTTTCTTCTTGATTGAAAAGGCAGAGCTCCTGCCATTTTTTTTAAAAAAAAGAAGATACGTCTTTGATGGTGCTTCTCCTAATCTAGCTAATGCTCTGTTGCTTGCTAGGGAGTTGTTTTGTGGCACTTGGCCGAGGCCAGGGGCATCTCCTTCCTCCTTGCTCTTGGTCCAGAGGGTGGGTCTTAGGTAGCACCCGTGTCCAGGTCGAGGTTGCTTTTATTTTCCTAGCGGCACATTTATTTTATTTTCTTTTTCATGGGATGTGTGAGAGTGTTTTTGGGCTTTTGCCACTCCTTAATAGTGATACACAACTCTCCATGTGTTAAAGAAAAAAATTGGGGCCATGGCCAAATTTCATTATGAAGTGCAACGAAAGAATATATATACGTACCCCAACTGAGCTTGTATAACTTGCAGGAGAAAAAGGTTGTATTCTATGGCTTCTTTCTTGATTCAACTTATGATGTTTCATTGACGAGTCTGCAAGATGCCTACCGATGCCACCTGAACTCTGTGGCTAA
The DNA here is from genome assembly GCF_019320115.1 of Miscanthus floridulus. NCBI lineage: Eukaryota > Viridiplantae > Streptophyta > Magnoliopsida > Poales > Poaceae > Miscanthus > Miscanthus floridulus. Next base: position 36,117,753 of record NC_089587.1, read on the forward strand.
AATAGCAAGAAAAACATCATCAATGAAAAAAAAAATATGAAAATAAATTTCAATCAATACGGTAAATTAACTTTCAATCAATATGGAAAACAATGAAATTTAGCACACCAGTTTCATCAAAAAAAAAATTTATCACACATGTTAAAAATATTTGACTGTTTGTTTGCCCTGTGAAAACTGTAGTGTCATAGTGAGTTACTCTGAAAAGATATTTAAAATCTTTGACTCATTAAAATTTAGTGTCAGTAACCATCTTTTCATGTTACAGTCTTAAAGCCTTCGTGTTTTGAAGCTTGATTGCAGGTACGGTGTTGCGATCATCCAACTCGTCTCCCTTCTGTTCTGCTATTACAATTATGCCTTTTCTTTTTTCCTTCACTCTATGCGTACAGCATTTCATCACCCTATCTGTAGGCAGGAATTCAATGGTGCATAATTTGCATTAAATATCCTTGGCTGCTTCTATTACTTTGGATGTAACCTTAATCTCCCAAACTGGCAGTGGCAAAATTTCAGATTCTCAACATTTGCAATGGCATCAGAGGGCTTATTCCAGGAATATACCACCAGAGGTGCGAAAACTATAGAATCTCATTGAGCCATAGCTGAACAGAAATAGACTGAAGGGATAAATTCCAGGAAGCAATACTATCAGTTTTCTAGCAATGTTGTGACTAGAGTTCGAACAAGTGATGGAGATACGGATGACTTCCCGATTAGGATAGGACTACATCAAGGGTCAGCTTTGAGCCCTTATTTGTTTGCTTTAGTGATGGATGAGGTCACAAGGGACATACAAGGGGACATCCCTTGGTGTATGCTTTTCGCGGACGATGTAGTGCTAGTTGATGAAAGCCGGACAGGAGTGAATCAGAAACTGGAGTTATGGCGGGAGACTTTGGAGTCCAAAGGTTTTAGACTTAGTAGAACTAAAACTGAGTATATGAGATGTGACTTCGGCACTACTACTCGGGAGGAGGAAGATGTTAGTTTGGAAGGTCAAGTAGTGCCTAGGAAGGATACCTTTCGATATTTAGGATCAATGCTACAGAGGGACGGGGATATTGATGAAGATGTTAACCATAGAATTAAAGCAGGGTGGATGAAGTGGCGGCAAGCGTCTGGTGTCCTATGTGACAAAAGGGTACCACAGAAGCTAAAAGGCAAGTTTTATAGGACGGCGATTAGACCTGCTATGTTGTATGGTGCAGAATGTTGGCCTACGAAAAGACGACATATTCAACAGCTAAGTGTCGCGGAAATGCGTATGTTGCGTTGGATTTGCGGTCATACAAGAAGGGATCGAGTTCGGAACGATGATATACGTGAGAGATTAGGGGTAGCGCCAATTGAAGAAAAGCTTGTCCAACACCGATTGAGATGGTTTGGACATGTGCAACGGAGACCTCCAGATGCACCGGTGCGTAGTGGAATCCTAAGTCAGGATAGTAACGTGAAGAGAGGCAGAGGAAGACCGAAGTTGACTTGGGTAGAGGCAATAAAAGGAGACTTGAAAGGATGGAATATACCCAAAGACTTAGCCTTAGATAGGAGTGCTTGGAAGATAGCTATTCACGTGCCTGAACCTTGATTGTTTCTGTTGGGTTTCAACTCTAGCCTACCCCAACTTGTTTGGGACTTAAAGGCTTTGTTGTTGTTGTTGTTGTAATACTATCAGTTTTCTCCTACTCCAAATATTGGGTTGGTGACTCCTAACTCCTCTTCTTTGTGGTGCTAAGAAGCATGACTAGCTGCAAGGGAGCTGAACAACTGCTTGGTAAGGGGAGCTCAACAACTATTTGAAGAGCCAATGGGTTTTAAGAACATGGCAAAACAATGGGCACCCGTCCGTAGATACTAATGGATTGACCACTAGAGCATGATTAACTTTGTTTTTTTGTTTTGCTGAAAATGAGCTGTTGAGCTGTCGGCTTTGTGGTTCATGTTTGATGTGTCAAGCTTTGTCATTTCTGCCATTCATCTAGACTGACAGGTGTTTGTAAATGAGTATTTTTCAGAAAAAAATCAAGTTTTTACTACTTAAATATTTTTTAGGCATGAATGCATCATTTTACATTTAAATGGTTTAGTCAACATGATCACATCATCAGCATAAAGAACATGTGTGATGCTATGACAAGTATCATTTTCGATGGATGTGGTTTCAGGTGAATTGGGCAGCGTTTGCAGTTCTATGCTTGTGGAAAAATTAGACTGCAGCAAGATTGTCATTCCCAATTCCCATAACCCCATTGCAACGCGCAGGCTGTACCTAGTCGCTGTACATATATGCTATTTGTAGTACAAAAACGATATATTATAACTATAGTTGAGCATTGTAAGTGTGTATTTTTCTTATTGCATTTCGACCTCTAGTAATAGCAAGACAAATGAGAAAAACAGATACACTGCGAAATTCTTGCATAACATAAGAAGAGCTCATTATATAAAATATCATTGAGAGTAGAAAATGTCAAAGCTGTAATTTAATTGTAAAATAACCACTTGTACGTGTAGTTAAAGCTAGCATAAAATAATCACTTGTAAAATAACCCTTTTGCATCATATTTTACCCGCCGAACAAATGTGGTTAAATAACCTCCATTGAGTACATCAGTAGCACACTCTCAATCCTTCCCAATTTGTTAGGTTTGAGCCCCAGAATGCAATTATTTCTGTGAAGCAATAGGAAAAAATCGCACTAGCATTACACCAACTGAAGGTCCACAGTACTTTGGACCTTGAGGAAACTGCATTGGGTGGTCAAAAGCGGTACCAGCAAGCAAATCAATGAACTGGGGCCAAAACCTGCGAGCCATGTGTAACGGACAATTCGACAGAACCACGTGCAGGAACCAATTTTGGAATTTGATTAAAAAGTTTTTTTTGCGAGTTGGAATTTGATCGATTTGTTTTCAGAATTCAGAAGAGCGGAACAAGGCACGGAATCCGCAGCAATCCATCCGACTACAATTCCTATGCCACGTGGGTGAAGGTTAGAGTGAACGGAAACCCTCACCTGATCCAGTTCTCCGCCGCCGCCGGGCTCCCGACCGGCGGCGACGCCCCTCCCGCCCCGTCGCCTGCTCCGGCGGACCTCCCGCGCTACGTCGTGGATCTCCCAGAGGCTGGCGCCGAGCTGGCGCGCCGAAGCCGACGCCGAGCTCCTCCTCGCCGCGGCGGCCGCGGGCGCGGGCGCGGACGGGCCCTCCCGGACTCCCTCCTCGTCCTCCATCTTCCACGACGGCGTCGGTGTGGCAGGCCCCGCCCGCCGACGGGTCCTCCCGAGGCGCAGCCGCAGCGGCACCTCCCCCCGCCCCCCGCGGCTCGCCCTTCCGGAACCTTCGGGCCCCCCCGTCTGTTGCGCCTCGACTCTGGCCCCGGGAGCCGGCTCCGCAGCGACAGCGACAGCCTCCGCGCGCTCGGCCCCTCGTGGCGCTGCGGGTGCTGGGGCGGGCGGTTCCATGCCTATGTGCCTGCACCCGGGCGGACATGCACGCCGCCTAGAGCCTAGTCCATGGTAGAGGGACGGGTCGAGCTGGCAGAGGGAGGGAGGGAACAGAGAGGAGTGGGAGGGTCTGCTTGTCGTTGAGCTGGTGAGGGGAGAGGAGGAGAGAAGGAAAGGTTTTCCGCCGGGCAGTCAGAGTGCGTGGTGGGCCCACTGGTCAGCATGTCGTGACTTGTGAGCGCCTTTTTTTTTTTATTCGCTCCCTCGCGCCTTTTCTCCCGCCTCGTTTTGGGCCCTTTTTACCTCCTTTTGCCTTTCGAAACTTTGCTCAAAAAAAACGGCGCCACACTACAGCGACAGCAAACGTAAAACACAACCAACAATAGGAGCCTGTTTGGTTGGGTGGTGGCCAGGTCTTCTGGAGCTAAAATGTGGATGTTTAGGCTGTGTTTAGTTCCAAAAATTTTTCTAAAAAATGCTACAGTAGCTATCATATCGAATCTTGCGATACGTGCATGGAGTATTAAATATAGATGAAAAAAAACTAATTGCACAGTTTGGTTGGAAATCGTGAGACGAACGTTTTGAGCTTAATTAGTCCATGATTAAACACTAATTGTCAAATAAAAACAAAAATACTATAATAACTAGATTCCCAAATTTCACGAGCTAAACACACCGGCTTAGTTGTCTTGGGCCTTAGTCAGGCTTCCACTGGTCGCCGTACGCACCTGGGGCTGGCTCCAAAGAATGGAACGGCGATCCGTTTTTCTGGGGCCTGGCTTGGCCAGCGCCCGAAATCGATTCGCGTCAGCTCCCGGTTGCCAACGCCGCTCGTCCTCGCTCGGCCACGCTGAAGCGCTGCTCCTCGATCTACCCGCTCGCGTGCCACTCCTGTACGCTCCCGCCGCCGCTTCTACTCGCTCGCGGAGGCAGGGTCGCCGGCCGTAGCTCGCGCACGCTGATGACGAGGCGCCCTCCGTTACCGACGAGGACCAGCCGACAGCACCCCGTCTGCTGCCGTGCTAGCTGAGGACGACCCCGTGACTGCAGTGAGCTCGTCGTCAACTGCAACCAGGATGTCCACCTACGACCCCGCAAGCAGATGAGCTCGTCATCTGTTGCCGGGGAGGACGAGCCTTGGGAAATTGAAGCGGAGCTGCGGAGGAGAGGGGGAAAAAGAAAGGATGCTGCAGGCGGATGAGGCGTTGGCGGCGGTGCTGTCCGTGGCGGCGGACCACGCGACGCCGCGCGCCGTGCCACTACACGCCGCGCTTGGGCTCGTCCTCACGGAGGACGGACGGACGGCGTCAACTGCAAGCAGATGAGCTCGTCGTCTGCTGCCATGCTGCTCTGCTGCCGAGATGGCCGTGATGCTCGCTGCCATGCTCTGCTGCCGAGATGGCTGTGATGCTCTGATGCCGTGCTCGCCGGGGTGCTGCGCGCCCACCACCTGTTCCACAAATTTCCTCAACATGGGTATACTTACCAGCCTGAAGAAGAGGTGATTCTATGTAAAATAAATCAGGCCCAAACACCGCATTTGCTGACGAGGCTTAGACAACACAGACAACCAAATAAATAGGGGCTGGCTTGCCTGCGACAGGCTAAAACTGCCCAGGCTTAAAAGCTAAGGAAAGATAGAAATAGGCCAGGAAACCAAAGGGCCCTATCATGGGCGGACCTACAGTTGTGCCCGGGTATCCCCGGACATACCCAACATTTTTGGAAAAAAATAGTAGTTCTTAGAGGTATATACATGTACAATATAGTTAAGGTCTCAAAATTACGACTCTTCACTATTTTCTGCCTGTAATTCGCATCTAGCTGAAAAGCAGCCCACATGCCACATCTAACCGGACGGCCCAATGGCCCATCTGGCCTTCCCACTATCTAATCTCCAATTCCCCACTCCCTAAACCCATCAGGAGGCTGCCGTAGGGGTAGGGCAGCCAGCAGCTTAGAACGTTCGAGTTCGACGGACGCGGAATCGCGCTGCGCCGCTGCCAGGCCGCCCGCCCGCGTGGCTGCTTGCGGCGCCGGCGCCCCTCGTCCCCCCCTGTCGTCCTGCTCCCCCCGGCAGCTACGGAGCCAGAGCTGCTTGCTCGGCACGACCCGAGCCGCAGGAGCCGGCGAGCCCGACTGCTCCAGTACCTCGATTTGATTTTTTCGTTTAGAGGTAATCAAAATTCAAATCCCTTTGGCCTTTGCTATGTTCAGAGGTAATCAAAATTCAAATGTCTTGGCTCTTGTGAACTTTTTATATCGTTCATCCAAATATTTTCTTGCCATGGACATACCCTACTCTAAAATCCTGGGTCCACCACTGGGCCCTATGTGCTCATTGTTGGCGTTGATGGCATGCTATTGCATGTCTTCGGTCTTCACCCTTTTTTATTAGGGTTTTAGCTTTTTTTTAAATGGTGAAACTAGAAAAAAAAACATTTTTATATCTTTGCCTTCTAGATCAAAATGGCTTAGGTTTCATCATTTTTTTGCTTGATCTTTGTTTCACAAGCTGTTTTTCGCAATGTGAGTGTTTCTCAAGAAAACCACAGAAACACACAGATGAAGCCCCTTTAGAAGTTCTGCCAAAAAAGCCTTCAATTATTCGTTTCTTTTTTCTAGAACACGATTTCACGTGTATTTCATTAAGAAGCCTTCAATTATTCATTTCTCAAGCATCATTCATCAATCATATCCATAATATCATGTTTCTCGATCAGCATTATTTCACAGTCCAGGTTACGTAGGTTTGGGTTTCTCATAGAAACACTTTGATCTAGATTCTCTCTAAAATATTTATTTTGATAATTAAGATTGTTTTTTTTAACCGTTTAGCTACTGGCTGGCTAGGTTCCGATAAGAAAAACTAAAAATACCGCAAAAAAACATCTAAAATATCGTTTGTCTTATATAGTTTAAAATGTTGAAACGGCCTGTATAAGAAATCTTCAATTCTCATAGAAAGGTTACTAGCTATATTGTATTTGGCATCAATTCTCCCAACTTTTAGCCTGTTCGCTTGGTCGTATTTGGCTTATAAGCCATGGCTTATCAGCCAACGAACGGTATTTTTCTCTCACGCCAAACCAGCCAACAGTACTTTCAGCCATGGCTTATAAGCCAAACCAACCCAAACCAGCCATGGCTTAGAAATATAATTTATTCTCTCATCTAACCGCATCTTAATCTTAAGATACATAACAAATAGCTTCCCCTCCTGGTCATAGTGGAGCTTCTTCCTCTATATTTCTATGACAAAATAGTCATTTTCGTCTCCAACCATTGTTTGAAACTTATTTTGTTCTTGAACTATCAAGTGTTTGTTTCAGTTCTTAAATTTTACTTTCAGATTTAATTTCATCCTAAACAATTAAAGTGGTCATTTTAGTCGTCGAACTTGACTTTTAGATCTAGTTTCATCCATGAACTATTAAAAAGATAAGGTTCATGATAAGACATGTTTGGATATGGTGAGCTGCCCTAACTTTAGAGAGCTAAAGAGGCATGAAAACATGGTGTGCCGCATAGAACGTGGACCGACGACGAGCCCAAAAAAGGTTTGATGACCGAAAAGATCACTTTGATAATTCATTGATGAAACTGAGATAGAAGTTAAAGTTTGAGAACTAAAATGGCTAATTTAATAGTTAATGAATGATAATTCACGGACGAAAGAGAGTATAAGACAGTAGTTGAGTGACAAAAAATGTATTCCACCTGCTTCTATATGATCATAATCATATTGAATTAGGGTCTCTTTTTGCATGGCAGTGAATCTGAGATCTCAAACACTGGTTACCGTTAGGATGTATATTTGTAACATGTCGTCTAAAGTGCTACTACTTACAGAACGGTCTAATTTAAGAAGCTAGATCTATCATCATTAACCTACCCCTCTAGCATTAGCACGCTATAAACTCCAACCCTTGTCTATTGTTAGAATATAATATTTGGTACTTAGAATTGTAACATGATATTGCCATATGTATGTATCCGGGGAGGTGTAGTAGCTCTAAGGCTCAGTACTCTATGTACCATCCGAGAATTTCAATGCAATATATCCACGCATTATATATAACCCTTACTGCTTACATGGTATCATGAGGTTAGGGTTTTGATTCTGAGTCGAGGTTTCTGTTGCCGTGACGCCATCCTCGGGGAGATTGATCTCCACTAGAGGCATCTCCATCGTAGGATTGTCTTGGTTGCATATCTAATTGATCTACCGTCCTAGCATTAAGCATTAACATGTCGCTAGGGCGGCTCACCATGGGGATCGATGGGATGCCACATTACTCATCATCGTCATCAACCCCCGTGTCGTCCTGATGAGTTGCTATCATTGGGAAACGCCACCCCTACCTCCCAAGCGCCACCGCTGTCTCTGTCTCTGCCCTTGAGCATGAGCGTGTGGATACAAAGGAGACACTCATCACGCAGTCACAAGTGGATCACTGGACGGACTTGCAGCCACCATTGGATCTGCTTCTGTATTTTCCTTTTTTTCGAATCCAAAGATTAGCATTTGGGTTGCTCTATCCATGGTTCCCTCGATGCTCGATCCAAACAAAATATTATTGTGATTTATGACTATATATATCTATTGAGTAGAAGAATATGCAACATATACGATAGAAAATACAAGTCTAAAGTTATATAGCATCTGTATTAGTGTAATGCGAAATTTTGATTTTTTTTTTCATCCGTGCACCCCTGAAGTTATCAAAATTTGTGAAATTTTAAACCCTCGTATGATTTAAGGATCCTGCGTACTCTCTGTGCCATGGGCCATGGTGCCATGCTATGCCCGGTCAAAGTCAAAAAGAGCCACGCAATTCATGTAGATAGCTAGCCCACGCAGCACATGGCATGGATCAGATCACCCAACAGGTTTCCATCTTTTCGCCGGAAAGGTGCGTGAGTTCGTAGTGCCCGAGCAGGAGGCCATAAACTAGTAATCAGAGGTCCTCATTAGTCGTGACCTACTTGAACACTTTGTACTTTGTATGTAGTAGGGGCATGATAAAAAATAAACTTGTTAGCTAAGCACATGCCGACATACGCATGCAGAAGTATGTCTCTGCCCTTGAGGGCCTGTTCGCTTGTTTTCTGCTATGGAACGATGTTTTTCTTTCACAACATTTCAGCATAAACATAAGTATAAGTCAAATTTTAGCATAAGCGAACAGGGTGCCACAGGTTTAAGTGCGCCCACAGATGCATGCTCATTATTTTTGTTTTAAAACATGCTCACTGAGTCACAATAATGTCATTCGAGTTGATCTACGAGGCCTGTATGTAGGGGAACTGTAGGGCAATGTGTCAATCACTTGCTTACAACCTAGTTGCATGCTTTGTATGTATTTAAATATTTGTCTAGTGTGTTGGATCTAGGGGCGAAGCCTCATGGAAATGATGTCGGGCTCTCCTCTTGACAAGTTGATTTGGAAGGAAATTTTAATACGAGTGCCAATCCATCACTCTCCAAACTCTCCTATGTCCCATCAATCTCTCTTGAGAAGGCCATTGATGAGTTGATCTAAAAGAAAATTTCATTACATGTGTCCATTTATCAATCTCCGAGCTCATCTATCCATCAGTATTCTCTTGTGAAACCAGAAGGATAATTCTACTTTTACTTAGGCCCTCACCCTTGGTTTTACCTCACGCTCCGCCATTGCTTGGATCAGTGGTGTGTGTAACAGAACCGACCAATTTATAAGAGCACAAGTACGAAAGCAATCACTGGAGTGATCAAACCGTCATACTTGAACCCATATAAACCCGGTAGTCAACTGAAACCACAAAGGATTTCAAACCAACTTGCATACGACCAAGATCACAGTAATTCAACATAACAAGCCACATGTTACATCCATTTCACAAGTAGTTCACAAGTACCTCATATATCAGAGTACACATAGTTATTACAAAACGAGTTCACAAATAGCGGAAGCAAAGTAGTTTGAGACCATCACACACACTTAGTTCAAATACAAGCCAGTTCCATAGTCATATCCAGCAAAAGCAATAAGATAAGATAACATAGATGATCATGCCCATGATCTAGTCTTCATCCCCCGCAGGGTGGAGACAATACTTGCAGTAGCCGTTATAGAGCACGTCATCTGCAACAAGGGGGAATAAACCCTGAGTACGAGAATGTACTCAGCTAGACTTACCCGTCATAAACCAGAAATAAATGACACCAAGGAATATGCAAGGCTTTATAGGTGGATCTTGCTTGGCAACCATTTTGCATAAAAGCTTTAGTGATATGAGAGCATAATTTACATTATTAGTAAGCAGCAAATTATCCAATTTAACCTATCCACTAGATTAGCACCTGTACTAGAGCAAGCAATTGATTAACTCCAAATATTAGTAACCATATCCGGTATAATGTTGTATCATCATCATCATCGATTTAACCATCAAGTTCCATTAAGTGCTTCTATGTTGCCGCTGCTTAGTCAAGTTCTCACTATCCAGGAGAGACGGCGATTCGAATCGATTCCTATCCAGCTGGAGGGGTATTCCTAACATAAACCCAGGCATACCGCGCAAAGGCAGCCTTAGGTCACCTTTGGTACATCTCAGGAATCGTGGCTCCGAGCAGCGCTGCACCCTCAGGGAATCCACTCTGCCAGGTGGTCAATCTCACCTCGGACTTATGCCAATAGCTCCCCGCACATCCTTACTACCGCCAGGGTGCGCACTTTTACTTCTCGGTCTTCCGGCCTGAGTTGAGCTACTCGGCTTCACGGTCGGAATGAGTTATTCGGCCAACTAAGTGATAGGCATACGTTCAACATGACATGAGGACGTACAGCGAATCGGTCCTTAACCAACACAGACGGGGATAGATCCACACCCAAGACCTCCTTGCCTTGTTGCTTCTCTATCGACATCCCGCCCAGTCATAATTCATTATTAACACATGGTTATTTTTCCACGATAGCAAATATAGCCAACCGTGACCAGACATCATCCTAACTTGCAGGTGATAGGAAATCACCTGACTTTTACCAGTCTAAGCAAGGCTAAGCGTTGATTCGCTCTTGGACCTAAATAGGATTCAGGGTAGGTATACTGGCCAAGGAATAGATATATATGCAACAAGTGTTTGCATCTAATTCCTATCACTTAATGCATCAATAAATAAAGATATTCAAAGTAACCATTTTCAAAACATAGGAGACTTAGAATGCTCCAGGGCTTGCCTTTCAGAAAAGATAAAGGTTGGTGATCGAGACACTCAAGAACTTCTTCGTCGGCTCCTTCCTTTGGGGCCTGCACCTCCTGCTCATGAGCTTGCTACTGCTCCTCCGGAAGTACTGGCTCGAATTCCAGAAGCATGACTCCCTCTGGAACACCTATTGCATGCATATGCATAGTATAAGAATCATGCATGCACATGAGATGGAAGGTGATGATGAAATGTACAGCCAGGTATGAATGGACGCATAAAAGACATAATGATACAAGATTAACATCGATTTTACCGAGTAGGTGCATATCTCTTTTAGAAAACAAGAACGGCACACTCACCAAGTTCTAATAACCTAAGATAAAGTTGTTCATCTTCAGTAAGAGGTCTAGCACCAGCAACTAACAATTTATCTTAATTAGCCTAGCATCTAAATTACCACATCAACTCATATAAAGCAAGCAAGTCATTCACTGCGCTCAACAGTTTTCAGGCTGCAAACAGTAGCTACAAGTTTGATCCATAACTAGAGTTCTATAGATCCAAATACTATGATTTAAGACTTTATGGAAAGCTTATAAAATTGTCTACAACTTTAATTTAATCACCAAAGTCTAATTCAAACTCAAACTAGGTCACCCCGACTGATCTTGCAAAACTATCCGTGGATTCCAGAGAGTAGGCAGTTGGGAGTGTTGTCTTTCAACTGAGATAACTCTCAAACTACTAGGCCAAATGTCTTGAAATTTTGACACAAGCTATATAAACAAGTTTCCTACCACTTTGTTATTGACCAATTTCACAGCAAACATCAAATTTACCAGTTAATCCGCTTAACTCAAAAATCTGTCCAAAAAGTCATTATAATAGAATTACAGTGAAAATAATACTTCATTACATACACGAATAGCACCACGAGTACTACTAAAGTTACCAACAGTTAACATACATCAAATGAACATAAGCAAACATAGTGGCCCTTCCTAAATAAATCATTTTCATTCCTTTATTAATTTATTTAGATAATTAGGTCAAATAATAAACACCTATCCAAAGTATACAGACAATTCTACAAAAATTACAGTAGCTTAGATATGTCTCCAATAGGCTACTACATAAATTTAACATCAATTGAACAAGTATCTCATCCTACACAAAAATGACAAGCTATGGCATAAATATGAGCATGAAAATACTTTGTATAATGAAAAGTATCAAACAATAGATTTAATATTTTTTCTATGTTCTACCCAATAAACAATCACTGCACAAAAATTATCATACACATGTTTTATACAATTTTTGCTCTCTATCAAGATAACAAAAATCATCAATTAAAGGCATTTGAACTACACATCAATATTTTTCTACAGAACATGCATGACATATATTTTTCCTACAAAGTACATCACTAAAGGAGATTAACAAAACTAGAACCATATTTTTCTGATACTTATTCTATTTACTAGACATTTTCTAAGATAACAGCAAATACAAGAATTAAATAAAACCCTATACACAAGTATCATAAAAACCACATGCAATATTTTTTTTATTGTAGATCTACTTCTAAGAAACACAACAAAATTAGTCTCACTTAATTTGGAGCTAAAATAAGCAAACTATGGATTTTTGAAGCCTTTAAAAGCATTTTCCAAAAATCTTTTTTCTTTTAAAACGAAAATCCAGCCAACCCTATTTGCTAGATGCACCCGAATCTACACCCAAAACCGTTCCAGAGAGACAGACAGGCGGGACCCAGCGGGTCAATTGACCCCACCGGTCAGTCAAACCCGAGCAGGGCTCGTGGTTGACCGGCGAGATCTCACCGTCGGCGAGGTTGCCGGCGACGAGGTCACCACCATCGTGATCATCGTGCCAAGGCGGACACAGTAGTGCAACAGGCATGGCCAGAGGTGCACGGAGGTGACCTCGCCGGCGTGCATGGCAGCACGGCGGCTTGGCTCTCTGGTGGGAGCGCGTCTTCGGCCATGGGGTGGCGCAGGGAGCGGCGTGGGAGCTCCACCGAGCTTGGGCGGTGCTCGTGCGTGAGAAAAGAGAGCGAGAAGGAGGACGGAGGGGCGAGGTCCATGGAGCGGAGCACTCCGGTGAGGAGCTCACTCCGGTGAGCGATTCACGACCGGTGAAAGCTTACCAAGGCAAACCGACGCGAGAATGGGGTGCGCGAGGTGGAGGCAGAGCTACTGGCGAGACGGAGCAGTCGACGACGAGCTTCAGTGGCCGGACGAGCCAACTTCGGTGAGGGAGCTCGGCGGAGCTGCGCGGCTACGGCTGCTGCTGTGTTGTAGGCACGCGAGAGACAGCGAGGGAGACAGGAGGGTTGGAGTGTGGCGCCAGGGTGCGGCTGGTCGGGCCTTGAAGGCAGCGCGACCGGTAGGGACGGCCACCGCCCCTCACCGCCGATGTGCAGTCACCGCGTGGCGAGCGAGGCGGGCGCAACGCACGGGCAGGGGAGCGGGAGGCACGGTGTGGGCCTAGGCCAGCAAAGCGGAAGCTGGGCCAGGGCGAAGCGTGCTGTGGGCCAAATCCACGAGCGGGCTAGAAGGGAGGCGGCGGCCCATTAAGGTGAAAATGTGATTTCTCCTTTTTATTTTCTTCTCCAAATTCATTCAAATGAAATTTTGAACCTTTTCAAAGCAATTTCAAAAGTTGGACCCAAAATAAAAGTTGCTCAGAAAAATGTACTCTACAACTTTTCTTTAGGTTGCTCAGACATGCAAACATTCTAAATTATACTTTTTAAACAGTCAAAGATAAGAGCTCTAGGGGTCGACACAAGTCAAACAATTACTTGGAAGTATAATTAGGCAATATGGTCATCGTGAACATTGTTCCTAATGACATTCTAAGTGTAGCTAAGTTGTTTAAGAGGACATTTGACACACATTTGCATAGACCACACATGAGCCCACACAATTGCTATCATAGAACCAAACAATTCAAATAGAAACACACCTGAAATGATACATTCATCATGGTATGATGCTTATGAATGAGATGATAATGCACATGCTCATGTGATGCAAGTGTTTTAGTGCAACCATAATACCTAGGGTGTTACAACCCTCTCCCCTTATAAAAATCTCGCCCCGAGATTTGAAAAGCGTACCATTTTGAATAAAGGGTAGGGTATACATCCTTCAAATAATCTTCCCGTTCCCACGTTGCATCGCTTTCACTACCCTGGTTACTCCACATAACCTTGTAAAACTTGACCACACGGTTCTAGGTTACTCTCTCTCTTGTGTCGATAACCCACACTGGCCTTTCTTCATAGGATAGATCAAATTTCAACTTGATATTTCTAAGCGAAACTCTTTCTTCGGGAACACGGAGACATTTCTTTAATTGAGAGACATGAAAAACATTGAAGATAGCTCTCATCTCGAAAGGTAACTCTATCTTATAAGCTACATTCCCACTCTTCTCTATGATCGGATATGGGCCTACATACCTAGGTGCAAGCTTCCTTTTTACTCTGAATCGTTGCACACCTTTCATCGGTGATACCTTCAGATAAACGTGATCACCCACTTCAAACTCAATGGGCTTCCTTCTTTTATCCGCATAGCTTTTCTGCCTAGCTTGAGCGGCTTTCATATGTTTTTGGATAGTACGGACTTGTTGTTCAGCCTCTTCAACGAAATCAATACCGTAGTATCTCCTTTCTCCGGATTCAACCCAGTTGAAAGGTCCTAATGGCTAGAGGAGGGGTGAATAGCCTAATAAAATTTCTACAACAACACTTAACAAAATAGTTAGATAATTATGAGGCAAAGCAAGTGTTGCGCTAGCCTACTCAAAATGCAAGCCACCTACCATAATTCTAGTTTAGATAGTGTCGATTCACACAATAGCTATGACACTACCCTATGTTAGTGTACTCTCAAAGGCTAACTAAAGAGCCACACCAACCAAGCAAGCAAGCTCTCACAACTAGCTACACTAAAGAGCTTGTCAACTAGTTTGCGGTAAAGTAAAGAGAGTGATCAAGAGGGTTATACCGCTGTGTAGATGAATGATCCAATCAATCACAAGGATGAAAAACAATGAAGACCAATCACCTCGGAATCAATGATGAACATAATAATTTTTTATCGAGGTTCACTTGCTTGCCGGCAAGCTAGTTCTCATTGTGGCAATTCACTCACTTGGAGGTTCACGCGCTAATTGGCTTCACACGCCAAACCCTCAGTGGGGTGCCGCACAACCAACACAAAATGAGGATCACACAAGCCACGAGCAATCCACTATAGTACCTTTTGGCTCTCCGCTGGGGAAAGGTCAAGAGCCCCTCACAATCACTATGATCGGAGCCGGAGACAATCACCACCTCCGCTCAATGATCCTCGCTGCTCCAAGCCGTCTAGGTGGCGGCAACCACCAAGAGTAACAAGCGAAATCCGCAGTAAAACTGAACACCAAGTGCCTCTAGATGCAATCACTCAAGTAATGCACTTGGATTCACTCTCAATCTCACTATGATGATGAAATAATGATGGAGATGAGTGGGAGGACTTTGGCTAAGCTCACAAGGTTGCTATGTTAATGAAAATGGCCAAAGATATGAGCTACAGCCGGCTATGGGGCTTAAATAAAAGCCCCCACAAAATAGAGCCGTTATATCCCTTCACTGGGCATAGTATGGGCAGACCGAACGCTCCGGTCCAACCGACCAGACGCTGCACCTCAGTGTCCGGTCACCTGATGGCGACCACGTGTCCCCTGCGTTCAACGGTGAACGTTTGATCTCAATGGTTGACAAGTTGACCGGATGCTCCAATAGAGCTGACTGGACACTGGACCCTCAGCGTCCGATCATTTACAGTAAGGGTTCAAAACATGTTTTTGCCGACCGGACGTGTCCGGTCAAGCTTGACCGGACATAGACCAGTGTCTGGTGCTTAACCCTAGTCACTGTGCCGACCGACAACATGACCGGACACAGCCCTTCAGCGTCCGATCATAGAGCAACCCAGCGTCCGATCAGTTGATCGATGCCAGCATCATTGCGACCAACTCCATTTCACTTCTAACTTCTTCACCCTTACTCAAATATGCCAACCACCAAGTGTATCACCTTGTGCACATGTGTTAGCATATTTTCATAAACATTCTCAAGAGTGTTAGCACTCCACTAGATCCTAAATGCATATGCAATGAGTTAGAGCATCTAGTGGCACTTTGATAACCGCATTCTGATATGAGTTTCACCCCTCTTAATAGTACGGCTATCAAACTTAAAATATGATCACACTCTCTAAGTGTCTCGATCACCAAAACAAAATAGCTTCTATGGTTTATACATTTGCCTTGAGCTTTTTATTTTTCTCTTTCTTCTTTCCAAGTCCAAGCACTTGATCATCATCATGGTATCATCATCATGTTATGATCTTCATTTGCTTTATCACTTGGAATGTGCTACCTATCTTATAATCACTTGATAAACTAGGTTAGCACTTAGGGTTTCATCAATTCACCAAAACTAAACTAGAGCTTTCAATCTCCCACTTTTTGGTAATTGATGACAACCCTTACACAAACATATGAATTGAAATTCAATTGAATCCATATTGCTTGCCCAAGCATATTTACCATGTGTAAAAGGATATGGACAAGTTTCATGAACCCCAAATGGTAGCAATTGCTCCCCCTACATATGTGCTAAGAGTTTGGATTGTAGCTTGCACATATGCTTAGATAGGAATATAGGAGTTAATGTCTACCAAATGATGCTAAGGTATAAAAGATGGACCTTTGAAGCGTGATACCAATCGGAGTGCACTAATATACCATCCTTAGCACCATGGTTAGCTCAATACCACTTAGAAATATTTGGAAGTGAAATCACTAGATATCCTATGCATGCTAGTTTTCATTTTATCATTCAAACCGACAACTAGCATACACCACACAAACATGGATATCGAAATTTAAAACTTGTGTCATGCAAGCAAACATATGAAATGCACATTTAAATGCACCATACAAGTTTATGAGCTTGCTCCCCCTACTTGTGTACTCAAAATTTTAGTTGATCCCTTTCCTTTATCATATCTCTCCCTTTATGATATTTCTCCCCCTTTTCACTATTTTTACTACTATCTTTGTTTCTCTCCTCCTTTGTCATCAATGACCACAAAGGTTCTAAATATAGATAGTATTACTTATAGGGTCAAGATTATCAATATCAATCAATGGGGTGATGATCATTTTCCCAAATTTGGTCCAATCTAGATCATTTGCCAAAGATATTTAACTCGATTTGATCCAAGGACAAGCTTCTTCACACCTCCAAATAAGGGTTATCTTGTACCATGTTGAGTTAAATACTTAGAGCTCATTTTCTAGATCAAACACTAGGTTTACAAGCCCATAAACATGTCATATGCCATCACTAGATTAAGTCAAACATAGAAGCAATAGTGATACCATATAGACATCAAAATCATTTGATTTTCATGAATAAGCCTAATAAAGTAGAACCACTAGAAAGGTCCTAATAAAATTAAAAATGTGACTAGATGCACTAAACATGTCCTTAGCAAAGATGTATGTTATGCCAATCAACTTTTACCTTGGATTACTCGAAGGAGAGACATGTCATATGAGTGGGGGGTGCATCAACACATATTTAAGAAATCCAATATGTTCAACTCATTCCTTAGCTTGCAAAACCTTTTCTCATCCAATGGCTTGGTAAATATATCGGCAAGTTGATCTTCGGTGCCTACACTCTCAATGCAAATGTCCCCTTTTTGTTGGTAATCTCTTATGAAATGGTGGCAGACATCAATGTGCTTTGTTCTTGCATGTTGAACCGGATTGTTGGTCAACTTAATTGCACTCTTATTGTCACATAGCAATGGCACTTTCTTGAACTTGATTCCAAAGTCACACAAAGTGGCCTTCATCCAAAGTATTTGTGCACAACAACTACCGACGGATATATATTCGGCTTTGGTGGTTGATAATGCAACACTATTTTGCTTCTTTGATGACCATAAAATAAGTGATCTTCCTAACAACTGACATGTGCCCGAGATGCTCTTCCTTTCAATCTTGCATCCCGCATAATCCAAGTTGGAGTAACCAACTAGCTCAAATTTTGCTCCTTTGTGATACCATAAACCAACATTTGGTGTATGCTTCAAGTACCTCAATATTCTCTTTGTAGCCTTCAAATGACTTTTCCTTGGTGAGGCTTGAAATATTGCACACATGCATACACTAAACATGACATCTGGCCTTAATGCGGTCACATAAAGTAGGCTTCCAATCATAGACCGATATAATTTTTGATCTACCATGTTTCCACTTGCATCACTATCCAAGTTACCATTGGTTCCCATTGGTGTGCTAATGACTTTGCAATCAATCATGCCAAACTTCTTGATTATGTCCTTGATGTACTTGCCTTGACTCATAAATATACTATTCTTTAATTGCTTGATTTGAAGACCAAGGAAGTAACTTAATTCTCCAATCATGGACATTTCAAACTCATTAGCCATCATCTTTCCAAACTCATCACAAAATTCTTGATTTATTGATCTAAATACGATATCATCAACATAGATTTGCAATACAAATAGATCTTTTCCAATCTTCTTGATGAAAAGAGTGGTGTCAACTTTGCCCATTGTGAACCCTTTAGAGAGGAGGAAGTCTCTCAATCTCTCATACCATGCTTTAGGAGCTTGCTTCAAGCCATACAATGCCTTCTTCAACTTGTACACATGGTTGGGCTTCTTGTCATCTTTAAAACCGGGGGGTTGCTCAACATATACTTCTTCATTGATGTACCCATTGAAAAATGCACTCTTAACATCCATTTGATAGAGCTTGATGTTGTGAGCATAAGCATAGGCTAACAAGATTCTTATTGCTTTCAATCTAGCAACCAAGGCATATGTTTCTCCAAAGTTAAGACATTCAACTTGTGTATAGCCTTGTGCTACTAATTTTGCTTTGTTCCTTACTACTATCCCATCTTGATCTTGCTTGTTTTTAAAGACCCATTTGGTTCCAATCACATTGTGTCCCTTTGGTCTTTCTACCAACTCCCATACTTGATTTCTTGTAAAGTTATTTAATTCTTCATGCATAACATTCACCTAATCAATATCCTTCAAAGCTTCATCTATCTTCTTTGGTTCAATGGATGACATAAATGAGAAGTGTTCACAAAATGATACCAATCTTGATCTTGTTTGTACACCTCTTGAAATATCACCAATGATAGTGTCCAATGGATGATCTCTTGCAATATTGGTTGGTTGGAGGATGGGAACTTGATTACTTGCACTTGCTTGATCATTGGGTTGAGATAATGTACTAGCCACTTGATCTTGTTCATTGTCATGAGATCCACTTGCACTAACTTGATTTGTATCATCTTACACATTTGAGTTAGAGATCACTTGCACTTGATCATCTTCATCATCATTTACTTGCCTAGGCCTCAACTCACCAATATCTATGTTCTTCATGGCATTTGAAAGTTGAATGCCTCTAACATCTTCCAAGTTCTCATTTTCTACTTGTGAACCCTTGGTTTCATCAAATTCAACATCATGAACCTCCTCAAGAGTACCACTATCCAAATTCCAAACTCTATATGCTTTGCTTATAGTGGAGTAACTAAGTAGGAATCCTTTATCACATTTCTTGTCAAACTTGCCCAATCTAGTGTCTTTCTTCAAGATATAGCATTTGCAACCAAAGACCCAAAAATATGTAATGTTGGGCTTTCTACTATTCAAGAGCTCATATGGTGTCTTCTCTTTCAATCAGTGATAATAGAGGCGGTTGCTACAATAGCAAGCCATGTTGATAACTTCGGCCCAAAAAGATTGACTTATATTGTACTCACTAAGCATAGACCTTGCCATATTGATGAGTGTTCTATTCTTCCTCTCAACAAGACCATTTGATTGTGATGTGTACTTGGTCGAGAATTGATGTCTAATTCCAAATTTATCACATAACTCATCAATTCTAGTATTCTTGAACTCACTACCATTATCACTTCTAACTCTCTTGATGGTTGTTTCAAATTCATTGTGAATGCCTTTGACAAATGATTTGAATGTTGCAAATATATCACTTTTGTCCACTAGAAAGAATACCTATGTGTAACTAGTGTAGTCATCCACTATCACAAAGCCATATTTGTTTCCACCGATACTAATGTATTGTGTTGGCCCAAATAAATCCATGTGCAATAACTCAAATATTTTACTAGTGCTCATCATGCTTTTCTTAGGATGGGTGTTTCCAACTTGTTTGTCAGCTTGACAAGAGCTACAAAGCTTATCCTTTTCAAACATAATATCTTTCAAGCCTTTAACTAAGTCATGCTTAACCAATCTATTCAATTGTTTCATTCCAACATGACCAAGCCTTCTATACCATAACCAACCCATGCTAGACTTAGTGAACAAGCAAGTTGACAATTGAGCTTCACTAGCATTGAAATCAACCAAGTATAGATTTTCATATCTAAAACCTTTGAAGATCAAGTTAGAGCCATCTACACTTATGATCTCTACATCATCTACCCCAAATATGCATTTGAATCCAAGATCACACAATTGAGCCACAGATAGCAAATTGAAGTTCAAGCTCTCTACTAGCAACACATTAGATATACTTATGTCATTAGATATTGCAATCTTACCATGCCCTTTGACCTTGCCTTTGCCATTGTCACCAAATGTGATACTATCATAACTATCATTGCCATTGGTATTGATTGAGTTGAACATTCTTGCATCACTGGTTATGTGTTGAGTGCACCCACTATCAAGAACCCAATGCCTTCCTCCGGCTTTGTAATTGACCTACAAAAGAAGATCAATTCTTTTTAGGTACCCAAACTTGCTTGGGTCCTTGAAGGTTAGTCACTAAGCTCTTTGGTACTCAAATGGCTTTCTTCTTTGAGCCCATCCATGGTTTATCAATGAACTTAGCCTTTACACCATTTGTACCCCTAGTAAGCATATAGCATGAATCAAGCTTAATGGAGGATACATTAGCATTTTTGCTCTCATTTTTGCATTCTTGCTCTTTATGACCCACTTACTTACAACTAGTGTAAAACTAATCATTATTCTTTATAAAACTAGTCTTGTGAGGAGCAAAGGCCGCTTTGCCTTTCTTGGGGGTATAGCCCAATCCCTCTTTGTAGAGAGAAGCTCTTTGGCTACCCAAGCACATAAGCAAGCGGTCCTCACCACCATAAGCCTTAGCTAGGTTGTGAGTGAGCTTAATGACATCCTTCTTGAGGTTCTCATTCTCAACCACTAGTGAAGCATCACAAGTGAGACCATCACTACTAGATGAGGTAGAAGTGGAAGTACTACAAGAAGGATTAGTAGGAGCAACAATGATAGGCATAGATGGTGATTCATCAATTATATCACAAGTTAAACCTACATTGCAAGTTTCAACATGCTTCTTTTATTTTACTCTTTAAGCGAAGAAGAATGAGCTTTTTATGCTTTTTGTGAGCTTTGCCAAGCTTCTCATGGGCTTCCTCTAGCTTCTCATGAGTTGCTTTGAGCTCATTAAGGGCTTGCTTAAGGGCTTTTACCTCCTTATTCAAGCTCTTGCATTCTCTTCTCTTAATGACAAAGTGTTCTTTAGCATCTTCTAGCATGTCAAATAATTCATCCTTAGTAGGTTCATCATCATCACTATCACTATCATTTTCATTTTCATGTTCATTTTCATCATCATGTTCTTCATCACTTTCATCATCACAAGATTGTACCTTAGTGGCCTTGGCCATGAAGCATAATGAAGATTCAAAGAGAGAAGGCTTCTCATTGATGGCAATGCTTGTAAGAACCTTCTTCTTGGTGGTTTTGTGATCATCACTATCATCATCATCATCATCACTTGAGGAAGCATCACTATCCCAAGTGAATACATATGAACCACCCTTCTTCTTCTTGAAGGCCATCTTGTCCTTCTTCTCATTCTTTTCCTTCTTGTCCTTCTTCTTGTTCTTCTTGTCATCATCATTGTCGCTATTGTATGGGCATTGAGCAACAAGATGATCTTTGCTTCCACACTTGAAGTACCTTCTTGACTCTTCTTTGTTCTTGAATGAAGATTTCTTTCTTCTAGCATGATAGTCCTTCTTCACCATGAACTTGCCAAATCTCTTGACAAAGAGAGCCATCTTCTCATCATCATCATCATTCCAAGATTCATCTTCTTCACTTGATGTTTCTTGCTTTGCTTTGCCTTTGGATGATATGGCTTTGAATGCCACGCTCTTCTTCTTATCATCCGTCTTCTCATCTTTCTTCTCCCTCTTTTCTTCTTTTTCATTATCATCTCTATAAGCATCATCGGTCATGATATCTCCTAAGATTTGGTTTGGTGTCATTGTGTTCAAACCGGTCCTCACTAGTAAGGTGACCAACATACCAAATCTTGCGGGCAAACATCTCAAGAACTTATTGGAGAAGTCATTGTCCTCTATCTTCTCACCAAGTGCTTTGAGATCATTTACAATCACTTCCATCCGATGAAACATATCCAGCACACTCTCATCTTCCTTCATTTTGAAGCTTGCAAACTTCTCTTTGAGAATATATGCCTTTGCACCCTTCATGGCTTGAGTACCCTCAAATGATTCTTCCAATTTCTTCCAAGCTTCATGAGCCATCTCAATATTCTTGATTTGCTCAAATGTTCTCTCATCAATTGCATCATGAATGGCACTTAGAGCAATGTCATTATTTTGGAGGACTTCTTCGGCCATGGTGGGATTCTCTAGATCATCAATCTCAATTTTGATTTCTACCACCTTCCAAACCTTTCTATTGATTGACTTGATATAGGTTGTCATCTAGGCCTTCCAATAAGGATAGTTGGAGCCATCAAATTGGGATGGCTTCTTGGTGTTGTTGATTTGAGCCATTTTAACACTGAAGGTTGTTAAGCCTCAAATAACGGTGACCTCGGCTCCGATACCACTTGAAAGGTCCTAATGGCTAGAGGGGGGGGTGAATAGCCTAATAAAATTTCTACAACAACACTTAACAAAATAGTTAGACAATTATGAGGCAAAGCAAGTGTTGCGCTAGCCTACTTAAAATGTAAGCCACCTACCACAATTCTAGTTTAGATAGTGTCGATTCACACAATAGCTATGACACTACCCTATGTTAGTGTGCTCTCAAAGGCTAACTAAAGAGCCACACCAACCAAGCAAGCAAGCTCTCACAACTAGCTACACTAAAGAGCTTGTCAACTAGTTTATGGTAAAGTAAAGAGAGTGATCAAGAGGGTTATACCGCCATATAGATGAATGATCCAATCAATCACAAGGATGAAAAACAATGAAGACCAATCACCTCGGAATCAATGATGAATATAATGATTTTTTATCGAGGTTCACTTGCTTGTCGGCAAGCTAGTCCTCGTTGTGGCGATTCACTCACTTGGAGGTCCACGCGCTAATTGGCTTCACACGCCAAACCCTCAGTGGGGTGCCGCACAACCAAGACAAGATGAGGATCACACAAGTCACGAGCAATCCACTAGAGTATCTTTTGGCTCTCCACCGGGGAAAGGTCAAGAACCCCTCACAATCACTACGATCGGAGCCGAAGACAATCACCACCCTCCGCTCAATGATCCTTGCTGCTCCAAGCCATCTAGGTGGTGGCAACCACCAAGAGTAACAAGCAAAATCCACAGCGAAACATAAACATCAAGTGCCTCTAGATGCAATCATTCAAGCAATGCACTTGGATTCACTCCCAATCTCACTATGATGATGAATCAATGATGGAGATGAGTGGAAGGACTTTGGCTAAGCTCATAAGGTTGCTATGTCAATGAAAATGGCCAAAGATATGAGCTACAGCCGGCTATGGGGCTTAAATAGAAGCCCCCACGAAATAGAGCCATTATACCCCTTCACTAGGCATAGTACGGGCAGACCGGACGTTGCACCTCAGCGTCCAGTCACCTGATGGCGACCACGTGTCCCCTGCGTTCAATGGTGAACGTTTGATCTCAATAGTCAATAAGTTGACCGGATGCTCCGACAGAGCTGACCGAACGCTGGACCCTTAGCGTCCGGTCATTTACAGTAAGGGTCCAAAACATGTTTTTGCCGACCGGACGCGTCCGGTCAAGCTTGACCGGACATAGACCAGCGGCCGGTGCTTAACCCTAGTCACTGTGCCGACCGACAACATGACCGGACATAGCCCTTCAGTGTCTGGTCGCAGAGCGACCCAACGTTCAGTTAGTTGACCGACGCCAGCATCATTGCGACCAACTCCATTTCACTTCTAACTTCTCCACCCTTACTCAAATATGCCAACCACCAAGTGTATCACCTTGTGCACATGTGTTAGCATATTTTCACAAACATTCTCAAGGGTGTTAGCACTCCACTAGATCCTAAATGCATATGCAATGAGTTAGAGCATCTAGTGGCACTTTGATAATCGCATTCCGATACGAGTTTCACCCCTCTTAATAGTACGACTATCAAACTTAAAATATGATCACACTCTCTAAGTGTCTCGATCACCAAAATAAAATAGCTCCTATAGTTTATACCTTTGCCTTGAGCTTTTTATTTTTCTCTTTCTTCTTTCCAAGTCCAAGCACTTGATCATCATCATGGTATCATCATTATGTTATGATCTTCATTTGCTTTACCACTTGGAATGTGCTACCTATCTCATGATCACTTGATAAACTAGGTTAGCACTTATGGTTTCATCAATTCATCAAAACCAAACTAGAGTTTTCACCAGTTTAAAGGAGTTCTACACTTACGACCATACAACGCTTCGAACGGGGTCATCTGGATACTTTCTTGATAACTATTATTATAGGAAAATTTAGCCAAGGGTAACCACTTATCCCATGAACCTTTGGATGATATGACACAAGCTCTTAACATGTCTTCCAATATTTGATTCACCCTCTCCATTTGTCCAGAGGTTTGTGGATGATAAGCAGAACTTCTAACTAAGTTGGTCCCTATCATCTTATGCAATTGTTCCCAAAAATGAGCGGTGAACTGAGGTCCTCTGTCGGATACAATGGTTCTTGGAACACCATGGAGATGTACTATCTAGTTAAAATATAGCTCAGCATAGTCGCTTGGTCGATAGTCAACTCTGACTGGTATGAAATGAGCAGACTTTGTTAAACGATCCACTATTACCCATATGGAATTAAAATTCTTTTGGGTAGGGGGAAGTCCAACAATAAAATTTATACTAATCTCTTCCCATTTCCATCCTGATATAGACAATGGTTGGAGAAGTCCAGTAGGCTTCATGTGAATTGCTTTGACTCTACAACAATTGTCGCACCTTGCAACATAAGCTATGATTTCTTTCTTCATCTTGGTCCACCAAAAGCAAGATTTCAAATCTTGATATATTTTGCTACTTCCCAGGTGGATAGATAACTTGGATGAGTGAGCTTCTTCTAAGATTTGGTTTCTAAGCTCTTTGTCCTTTGGTACTACAAGTCTATCCTTAAACCATAGAACACCCTTCTCATCAATACGAAAGTGTTTTGTCACTTGTTCCTTCATCTTTCTTTTGATATGGCACACACCCACATCGGTTTTCTAAAGCTCGATGATTTTACTTTCCAGAGAGCAACTAAGGGTAATACTGTGCAACACAGTAGGATGTAATAGATGTACCAAATGATAATCTGCTTCCAAGAGAGAATTACAGTGAGATTTCCTACTCAAAGCATCAGCAACAACATTTGCTTTACCCGGATGATAATGAACTTCTAAGTTATAATCTTTAATCAACTCTAGCCATCTTCTCTGTCTCATGTTCAATTCTGGTTGAGTGAAGATATACTTAAGACTTTTATAGTCGGTATAGATATGGCACACATTACCGAGCAGGTAATGCCTCCAAATCTTCAAAGCATGAACAATAGCAGCTAACTCAAGATCATGAGTTGGATAATTGGCTTCATGCTTCCTTAACTGACGTGAGGCATAAGCAATAACCCGGCCTTCCTGCATAAGGACACATCCTAAACCGGTACCTAATGCATCACAAAACACATCAAAAGGTTTTTCGATATCCGGTTATGCCAACACAGGAGCTGATGTCAACAAGGTCCTTAAAGTGTAAAAAGCATTCTCACACTCTAGAGTCCAAACAAACTTTACATCCTTTTAAAGCAACCTAGTCATGGGCTTGGCCACCTTAGAGAAATCTAGAATGAATCGACGATAATATCCCGCCAAACCAAGGAAACTTCTAACCTCATGTACAGAAGTTGGTGCTTTCCAATCCATGACTTCTTGCACCTTAGACGGATCAATCGAAATCCCTTCATCGGACAACACATGACCCAAGAAAGGTACCTTCTTAAGCCAAAACTCACATTTACTGAACTTGGCATAAAGCTTATGCTCTCGTAGCCTGGATAAAACAACTCTTAGATGCTCGGCATGTTCTTTGGCATTTGTGGAAAAGATCAAGATGTCATCAATGAAGACAACTACAAACTTGTCCAGTTCCTCCATGAATACCAAATTCATCAGGTATATGAAGTATGCAGGAGCATTGGTCAAGCCGAAAGACATAACAAGATACTCATACAACCCATATCTGGTGGAGAAAGCAATTTTAGGCACATCCTCCGGTCTAATCTTTATCTGATGATAACCAGACCTCAAATCAATTTTGGAGAATACATTTGCCTTAGACCACTGATCAAACAGAATATCAATGCGAGGCAATGGGTACTTATTCTTGATGGTCACAGCATTGAGTGGACGATAATCCACACACATGCACAATGATTTGTCCTTCTTTACAAATATAGCAGGACAACTCCAGGGAGAAGCACTAGGTCAGATAAGACATTTCTCTAACAGATCTTGTAACTAAACTTTAAGCTCTGCTAACTCATTGGGCGACATCCTATAAGGCCTTCTAGAAATAGGTGCAGTGCCCGACACTAACTCATTGGGCGTTGTTAGTGTACCTATAGAAAATTTCATTGCAGCCTATCCCAACAAAAGAAATAAGCACGCAATGAAAGCAGTAAACTAAGATATTCTCCATATATACATCCCTGGATATATATACTTCGGTATCCAAAGCTACCCGATTGATACACCCACAATTAAGTACCTTCATATGTACATGTGTGCAACATGTAAACATTCTGGTAACCACAACTAACTCTCCCCTAGACCGACAGTTAGACGGTCATGCTCTCACAACTCACTTTACCTAGGCGTAGAGGCAATTGATCCATACATTACCACCCAAGCGGATGGCATCCATACAATAGCACACCGTATGGATGACAAAATAGAATGCAAGCAATTACCCCCCAAAGTCATTACTTAAATAAGCCATCTAAAAGTCCTTATTTGGGCATAGAGGATATGACCACTGGCACACTTAAGTAAAATTTTAGATTTGAACACACCTATATATAAGTAGCTATAAGTTGTCAAAACTGATTTTCGCAAACAAAAACCTTTGTTTTAAATACACATATGACATGTTTAATGTTGAATCTAGCTCTGATGCTAGCTGTAATAGAACCGACCAATTTATAAGAGCACAAGTATGAAAGCAATCACCGAAGTGATCAAACCGTCATACTTGAACCCATATAAACCTGGAAGTCAACTGAAACCATGAAGGATTTCAAACCAACTTGCATACAACCAAGATCACAGTAATTCAACATAACAAGCCACATGTTACATCCATTTCACAAGTAGTTCACAAGTACCTCATACATCAGAGTACACATAGTTATTACAAAACGAGTTCACAAATAGCGGAAGCAAAGTAGTTTGAGACCATCACACACACTTAGTTCAAATACAAGCCAGTTCCATAGTCATATCCAGCAAAAGCAATAAGATAAGATAACATAGATGATCATGCCCATGATCTAGTCTTCATCCCCCGCAAGGTGGAGACAATACTTGCAGTAGCCGTTATAGAGCACATCATCTGCAACAAGGAGGAATAAACCCTAAGTATGAGAATGTACTCAGCTAGACTTACCCGTCGTAAACCAGAAATAAATGACACCAAGGAATATGCAATGCTTTATAGGTGGATCTTGCTTGACAACCATTTTGCATAAAAGCTTTAGTGATATGAGAGCATAATTTACATTATTAGTAAGCAACAAATTATCCAATTTAACCTATCCACTAGATTAGCACCTATACTAGAGCAAGCAATTGATTAACTCCAAACATTAGTAACCATATCCGGTATAATGTTGTATCATCATCATCATCGATTTAACCATCAAGTTCCATTAAGTGCTTCTACGTTGTCGCCGCTCAGTCAAGTTCTCACTATCTGGGAGAGACGGCGATTCGAATTGATTCCTATCTAGCTGGAGGGGTATTCCTAACACAAACCTAGGCATACCATGCGAAGGCAGCCTTAGGTCACCTTTGGTACACCTCAGGAATCGTGGCTCTGAGCAGCGCCGCACCCTTAGGGAGTCCACTCTGCCAGGTGGTCAATCTCACCTCAGACTTACGCCAATAGCTCCCCGCACATCCTTACTACCGACAGGGTGCGCACTTTTACTTCTCGGTCTTCCGGCCTGAGTTGAGCTACTCGGCTTCACGGTCGGAACGAGTTATCTGGCCAACTAAGTGATAGGCATGCGTTCAACATGACATGAGGACATACAGCGAATCGGTCCTTAACCAACACAGACGGGGATAGATCCACACCCAAGACCTCCTTGCCTTGTTGCTTCTCTATCGACGTCCCACCCGGTCACAATTCATTATTAACACATGGTTATTTTTCCACGATAGCAAATATAGCCAACCGTGACTAGACATCATCCTAACTTGCAGGTGATAGGAAATCACCTGACTTTTACCGGTCTAAGTAAGGCTAAGCATTGATTCACTCCTAGACCTAAATAGGATTCAGGGTAGGTATACTGGCCAAGGAATAGATATATATGCAACAAGTGTTTGCATCCAATTCCTATCACTTAATGCATCAATAAATAAAGATATTCAAAGTAACCATTTTCAAAACATAGGAGACTTAGAATGCTCTAGGGCTTGCCTTTCAGAAAAGATGAAGGTTGGTGATCAGGACACTCAAGAACTTCTTCGTCGGCTCCTTCCTCGGGGGCCTGCACCTCCTGCTCCTGAGCTTGCTGCTGCTCCTCCGGAAGTACTGGCTCAAATTCTAGAAGCGTGACTCCCTTCGGAACACGCATGCATATGCATAGTATAAGAATCATGCATGCACACGAGATGGAAGGTGATGATGAAATGTACAGCCAGGTATGAATGGACGCATGAAAGACATAATGATACAAGATTAACATCGATTTTACCGAGTAGGTGCATATCTCTTTTAGAAAATAAGAACGACACACTCACCAAGTTCTAATAACCTAAGATAAAGTTGTTCATCTTCAGTAAGAGGTCTAGCACCTACAACTAACAATTTATCTTAATTAGCCTAGCATCTAATTTACCACATCAACTCATATAAAGCAAGCAAGTCATTCACTGCGCGCAACAGTTTTTAGGCTGCAAACAGTAGCTACAAGTTTGATCCATAACTGGAGTTCTACAGATCCAAATACCATGATTTAAGACTTTCTGGAAAGCTTATAAAATTGTCTACAACTTTCATTTAATCACCAAAGTCTAATTCAAACTCAAACTAGGTCACCCTGACTGATCTTGCAAAACTGTCTGTGGATTCCAGAGAGTAGGCAGTTGGGAGTGTTGTCTTCCAACTGAGATAACTCTCAAACTACTAGGCCAAATGTCTTGAAATTTTGACACAAGCTATATAAACAAGTTTCCTACCACTTTGTTATTGATCAATTTCACAGCAAACATCAAATTCACCAGTTAATCCGCTTAACTCAAAAATCTTTCCAGAAAGTCACTATAATAGAATTATAGTGAAAATAATACTTTATTACATACACAAATAGCACCATGAGTACTACCAATGTTACCAACAGTTAACATACATCAAATGAACATAAGCAAACATAGTGGCCCTTCCTAAATAAATTATTTTCATTCCTTTATTAATTTATTTAGATAATTAGGTCAAATAATAAACACCTATCCAAAGTATACAGACAATTCTACAAAAATTACAGTAGCTTAGATATGTCTTCAATAGGCTACTACATAAATTTCACATCAATTGAACAAGTATCTCATCCTACACAAAAATGACAAGCTATGGCATAAATATGAGCATGAAAATACTTTGTATTATGAAAAGTATCAAACAACAGATTTAATATGTTTCCTATGTTCTACGCAGTAAACAATCACTGCACAAAAATTATCATACACATGTTTTATACAATTTTTGCTCTCTATCAAAATAACAAAAATCATCAATTAAAGGCACTTGAACTACACATCAATATTTCTCTACAGAACATGCATGACATATATTTTTCCTACAAAGTACATCACTAAAGGAGATTAACAAAACTAGAACCATATTTTTCTGATACTTATTCTATTTACTAGACATTTTCTAAGATAACAGCAAATACAAGAATTAAATAAAACCCTATACACAAGTATCACAAAAACCACATGCAATATTTTTTTTCTTGTAGATCTACTTCTAAGAAACACAACAAAATTGGTCTCACTTGATTTGGAGCTAAAATGAGCAAATTATGGATTTTTGAAGCCTTTAAAAGCATTTTCCAGAAATCTTTTTCTTTTAAAACAAAAATCCAGCCGACCCTATTTGCTAGATGCACCCGGATCTACACCCAAAACCGTTCCAGAGAGATAGACATGCGGGACCCAGCGGGTCAATTGACCCCACCGGTCAGTCAAACTCGAGCAGGGCTCGCGGTTGACCGGCGAGATCTCGCCGTCGGCGAGGTTGCCGGCGACGAGGTCACCACCATCGTGATCACCATGCCAAGGCAGACATGGCAGTGCAACGGGCATGGCCAGAGGTGCACGGAGACGACCTCACCGGCGTGCATGGTAGCACGGCGGCTCGGCTCTCCGGCGGGAGCACGTCTTCGGCCATGAGGTGGCGCGGGGAGCGACGTGGGAGCTCCACCGAGCTCGGGCGGTGCTCGTGCGTGAGAAAAGAGAGCGAGAAGGAGGACGGAGGGGCAAGGTCCACGGAGCGGAGCACTCCGGCGAGGAGGAGCTCACTCCGGTGAGCGATTCACGGCCGGTGAAAGCTTACCACGGCGAACCGACGCGAGCACGGGGTGCGCGAGGTGGAGGCGGAGCTGCTGGCGAGACGGAGCGGCCGACGGCGAGCTTCAGTGGCCGGACGAGCCAACTCCGGCAAGGGAGCGCGGCAGAGCTGCGCGGCTATGGCTGTTGCTGCGTTGCAGGCGCGCGAGAGACAGCGAGGGAGACAGGAGGGTTGGAGTGCGGCGCCAGGGTGCGGCTGGTCGGGCCTTGAAGGCAGCGCGGCCGGTAGGGACGGCTACCGCCCCTCGCCGCCGGTGTGCGGTCGCGGAGGCGAGCGAGGCGGGCGCAGCGCGCGGGCAGGGGAGCGGGAGGCGCGACGTGGGCCTGGGCAGGCAAAGCGGCAGCTGGGCCAGGGCGAAGCGCGCGGCGCTGCGGGCCGAATCCGCGAGCGGGCCAGAAGGGAGGCGGCGGCCCATTAAGGTGAAAATGTGATTTTTCCTTTTTATTTTCTTCTCCAAATTCATTCAAATGAAATTTTGAACCTTTTCAAAGCAATTTCAAAAGTTGGACCCAAAATAAAAGTTGCTCAAAAAAATGTACTCTACAACTTTGCTTTTGGTTGCTCAGATATACAAACATTCTAAGTTGTACTTTTTAAACAGTCAAAGATAAGAGCTCTAGGGGTCGACACAAGTCAAACAATTACTTGGAAGTATAATTAGGCAATATGGTCATCATGAACATTGTTCCTAATGACATTCTAAGTGTAGCTAAGTTGTTTAAGAGGACATTTGACACACATTTGCATAGACCACACATGAGCCCACACAATTGCTATCATAGAACCAAACAATTCAAATAGAAACACACCTGAAATGATACATTCATCATGGTATGACGCTTATGAATGAGATGATAATGCACATGCTAAGTGATGCAAGTGTTTTAGTGCAACCATAACACCTAGGGTGTTACAGTGTGTGTCCATGATTTTCGGAACGTTTCCAATAGGTTGGACTTCATGTTAGATTTCCTCCTTGAGCCATTCCATAGGAATTTTGTGAGATTTTAGGACGCTCAATCCTTTGTTCCAAGAGGCCACATAGGTAAATTTTCTTGTACAAAATTTCTTCATCAATCCTATGATCTGCCGTGATAATAATCTTTTCGTCGCCCAACTACGGGATCATCCTTTGTGTATAATATAAATAAACATATAGTACAACAGCAGATTTCGTTATTTACCCCTCCTTCCCAATTGCTTTAGCGTTGGTTTCGGCTCCATTGGCGGGCGCTACGTTGTCTTATAACAAACTTATGGACGCTCAAAGTGCAAAAGAAAAAGTCTAGGGAAAAAAAAAGAATTGACGATCCTTACTAGGCTACCTGTAGGCCTGCGTGGTTGGGCTTTTGTATCAGCTGCTGGGCCTTTATATCTCCATGAGGGAACGTTATGCTGGGTGGCTACTCCGGCTGTGGCGGCCCATGGGGCTGTCAGATTCGGTGCCTGCCTGCCTGCCTGCCTGTCGTGCGTGTACTGAAGCACGCGCGGGCGCGGCGCGGCTTGGAACGAACTTTGGATGGATGGATGAGGAAATAGCCGAAAAGGGGAACAAGGAAAGCATGGCCCATGGGCAGAGCAGAACAAGGCAGCCAAGGACATGTCGTCAGCATGCAGAGGGGCGACTGGGCGAGTCGTGGTTGCAATTTCCATGCATGATGAGGTCAGCGTATGCTCTGACCTCTGACGGGCGGACAGCGCTGTCCAAAAGACTGATGAACACAGCTCTTCCCTGCGTGGAGACAGACAGGGTAGCAGACGGTGGCGTAAGCAGCATACGGCATCGCATGGGGGAGCGAGCAGAGCCAGAGCATGCATGCATTCCTCGGATGCAGCTGACGGCGGAGAGAGACATATAATCCTTGCTTGCGATTGGGAGTTGGGACGAGAAATGGAACTGCATGAAGGAATACTGGAATAGGATCCGACGAAATTTGGGGCACGATTCGAAAAATTCACTCAATTTTATAGAAAAAAAAACCTAGGAATAGAAATTTTTTCGCCCCGTAATCAAAACAGGCCCTCGATGATTTGTGTTGAGCCTCTCAGCCAGCATGACTTGATTTCCAGCCGGTACTTAGGATCTCAATCTATCACATTTATAGGATCTAATGATTTATGCGGTGAGTGAGCCTCTCCGTGGCAAGTATAGAGAGTTTGCATGACTCGAGGATCAATCCAATACACCGGATCGTATTTTATCATATCTAAAGATATTCCTTCGGCTGGTAGGGTTTCGGCTCGTTTCCGCTTATTTCAGCTTGTTTTAGCTTATTCTCTTTCATAGAATACTATTCAACCATCCAAAATCATCCAAAACCAGCCAAAACATGACCAGCCGAATGCCCCAATACTCTATGACATGCATAAGGAAATCTTGTCATTCTTTTTTGCTCTATATGACATGTCGAGGTCAAAAGAATATGGTGTCACCAACCAAATACTTACTAATTTAGTCAAACTTGCTTAAGGTGAAGTGTAAGTGTGGCTACCAACCAAACGACCACAAAATTTCCTAACCATATTTTTTTTTGGGTTGCCACCCTTTTTCTGTGGGCTATTTTTTTTGCGGGGTATGGCTTGCCACACTTGACCAAGGTTAGTTGTGGCATATTATGGATTAACCCTCTTTGGTTGGGCTTTTGGCTGTGGCTTTTGCCCCCAAAAGTCAAAAGCTCAACCAAATAGCTCAAAAGCCACATCTGCTTTTGCCCAAAAGCAACTTTTACTGTAGTACAAATCCGAAAGCACCTTTTCCTGCTTTGACTGACTTTTGAGCCCAACAATTACCCACCTACCACTGATTATGAGGAGAAAATAACGATTCGCTCGGTTCTATTCCGTTCCTCACATCGCCCCTTCTACATCCTCGAGTGGACCGCGACACGCCTCCATGGCCGGCGCACCTCCTCCTCCTCCTCCATGGCCGGCGTCCGGCACATCTCCTCCTCCTCCTCCATGGCCGGCGCACCTCCTCCATGGCTAGCATCCGGCACACCTCATCCCCCTCTATGGCCGGCGACCGGCGTACCTCCTCCTCCTCCTCCATGGATCCAGCACCGGTCGAGATTTCACGAGTGGTTCCAACCGGCACGACCGTGGGCTCCCCGTCGCCGGCTCCGACGGGCACGGCACGGTCCCATCCCCGTCTCCGGGGCGGGCGATACGTACGGCCTACGACGCATGCCACCCACAGACCAAGCCGCCGCGCGCCGGACTGGCGAGCTCAGGCCAGCGAGCCCCCACGCGCCCAACTTGATCTGCTACACGCTCTGTCGAGAGGAAGAAGATGGATGTGGTGAGGCTGTCAGGCGAGGTCTATTCGTAAGTGAGAGAAGCTAGCAGTAGCTTTTCCAAAAGACATAGCTGCTCAACCAAACGGGCTTTTAACTATCTGACAACAACTTTCCACAGTAGCTTTTGCAAAAGTCATAGCTTACAGCAGCCTTTGCAAAAGCCACAGATAAACCAAATAGGACCTTAGAACCAAACGACCTCGCTCCTAGTCTTAAGTGCTATTGGTGTTCTTAGTTGGATTTTTTCAAGTTGGAGTTGAAGACTTGTTACTATTGGTGATTGGCATCGCCTAGATAGCTCGACGGAGGACTTGATAACATTCCTCTCTTTTTTTGCGAGTAGATAACATTCCTCGATGGAGTTCTTGTTCAGGAGGCTCTAACTGATGTTCATGGTTTGGAAATAGCCATTCATGGTTTGAAAATAGCCATTCCAAAGTGAAGAAGGTATATTAAATAGTGAAGCGGAGCTTAACCAAGTCTTGGTTACTCTTTGGTGCTCCAACATAGACTAGGGTTTGTGGCAACAACCCGATAATATGAAAAAAAAATTGGTTATCTCTTTGTCTCACTTTCTTTCTTACATTACTTGTTGCTTATCTTTGTTGTGTGCAAGCTTCATTGAGTGATAACTAGGATTGTTTCGTAACTCATAAGGGTGCTTAGCATAGGTTTACTTCTTGTACTTAAGGGCACTTATCTTAATTAGTGTGATCATGAGCTTTCTCTTAGTTGTACATCTTGTATGTTATATCAAACAGTGCATATAGTTCTTGGATAATGATTGATGTATGACTGCATATGCACACTCCTATAATCCTAAGACGAGTAATTGCAAAGATATAGCTAAGTCCAGAGTAATTGCAAAGGGGAGTATGCCTGGACCATATGAGGATCGCTCAGACTACTTGATGATCGGAATCGCAGTGAAGGCTGGCAAAGTCGATCTAGCCGACTTCTCCAGACTGCAGGAAAGCCATGGCGAAAACCATAAAAATGCCTCCTAGATAGAAGCCCGTCAGGGAGACACATCTAGGCTTATTCTAGGACTAGAAGGCCATCTAGAATATACCCACGAACACCAACGAGATGTTTGTAGAATAGCATATGGGGTTGAAAAAAGTACGGTTAAGAGACAATAGACATAAAAGAGTAGATTGATTGTGTTTTGATTAATTGAATATCTCAATGTGCGGTGGTCTTATCCCTTTAGACATGTGGTCCCAGACAGGAAGGCTCCTATGACGTCAGCGTCGGCGACGTTGGGCAGCTCGTTACACTGCGGGGAGAAGCACCGGATGTACTCACGAAGAGTTTCCCCGGCCTTCTGTCGACAGTTTTTGAGATCCCATGGGTTCCCAGGACGCGCGTATGTGCCCTGAAAGTTTCCCACGAAGATCTCTTTCAGGTCCGCCCAACTTTGGATTCTGTTGGGCGGAAGGTGTTCTAACCACGTTCGCGCCGAATCGGCCAGGAACAATGGAAGGTTGTGGATAATGAAATCGTCATTATCTGCTCCACCGGCTTGGCAAGCAAGTCGATAATCCTCGAGCCACAGTCTGGGATTCATTTCCCCAGGATATTGGTTGGCGGTCGGTACCGCGGTGGAAAGACGACGTTGAGGATGTGTCGGCCAAAGGCTTGAGGTCCCGATAAGTCGAGGCTTGGGCTTCGATCCTCGTCGCTGTCGTAGCGTCTGCCACGACGAGGGTGGTAGCCACGGCTTGCCCCCTCTCTCGCATCGCTGCGGGTACGTCTACGGACGTCGAGGGTGTTGTGTGCGTCACGGTGTGTGGCCTGCCACCTTGCTGCGCCTGGTGGACTGACATGTCCATGTTGGGTCGCTCTGAGGGCGCGCGCTGGCTGGCGTCGAGCTCGC
Organism: Miscanthus floridulus; assembly: GCF_019320115.1. Lineage (NCBI taxonomy): Eukaryota > Viridiplantae > Streptophyta > Magnoliopsida > Poales > Poaceae > Miscanthus > Miscanthus floridulus. The sequence goes on from NC_089587.1 coordinate 36,153,871, forward strand.
GTCGTTGGGACAACGAGCTCTTGGCTTGTTGCGCCGCCGCACGCTCGAGTAGCGTACAAATCTCGTGATGGCCCCGATGATCCTCGGGCATCGCGGGCCCCGGAAGCCCTCGGAGCAAGGCCGCTGCGGCGGCGATGTTCTGGCTTGCCCAGGTGAAGTGTGGGAGGGCTTCATCGTCCTCGATGATCCTCCAGTTCACGTCACGAGCCATGGCACGTGCACGCCCACCATCTCCGTGCGCTCGAGCTCCATGCGTTCCTGCTCGAGCTGGAGTCGTGCTTCCTCGAGCTCTTGGTGCTGGGCCTTCAGCTGCTCTACCCGCAGGCGAGGTGGGGCCCCTGCATCCCTCTCGACCTCGTCGTCGAAGTTATTCGTTGGGGGTAGCCTCTCCCTCGTGGATGATTTCGACGTGTCCCTCGAGGGTACCTGCCATGAAACATTCATGAGAGGGGTGATGGCTCCCCCTGCTGGAGTTAGAGATGGAGGGCGACTTCGATTCTACTGCGAGGAGGGCGTGGAAAGATTCCGTGATATATTCGGTCATCCCCACGAACTCGTCGTTCATAGGGGATGGGGGAGTGCGTTGCGCCACAAGGTAGCCAACGGTCTCTACGGCGTTGCGCAGACTGGACGGGAGCATTGTTGGGGCGCTCTAAACGAGGTATTCCAGGGAGAGCGGCTCTCCTCCGGCAAGCTGCGTCATGACGTTGGCGAACGAGAAGGTGAGGTGGCGCAGGTCCTCCCGGGACGATCGGGGTCCTAGGAAGGCGTCGAGCTGGTGCTTTAGCCTCCCATAATCAAAGCCGAGGAGCTGGTCGCTCCCGGGGGCACGGGCCTCCGGTGCGTGCAGCTGCAGCTCCTCAAGCGCCTCGGCGATCGCGTCGAGGCCGATGGAGTGGAGAGGTTGGACGGCGGCGGGAGCCTGCGCCAACTCTCCCTCCGTTGTGACGATGAAGTCTAGGTTCTCGAAGCACACGTGCGCGCCCGAGACCCAGCTGAAGTCGTGGCTAGCCATCTTGGTGGACGTCGAGACGCGCAAAAGACCCCTACCTGGCACGCCAACTGTCGGTGTTTCGAGTTACCAACGAGTAAATTTGTATTTACGCGTCTGGCTCGGATGGTGTGCTTAGAGGACACGAGATTTATACTGGTTCGGATAGAAAGTCCATACGTCCAGTTCGTCGCTGCTGCTCATGTTACTATCACTTGGTTTGTAGTAGGGGTTACAAACAGGCGAGAGACGGAAAGGATCCTAAGTCTCTGGTGAAAGAAATGAACGGGTGCTGAGAGCTCGATCGCTGCTCAACCCTGTGTTCGTGTCGTGCTCTTGTGTTTTTATCTCGTGGTTTAGTTTCGTGCGGCTCTGGATCTTGTGTCTGATCGTCCCTCCTCGTGGGACGCCCTGTTTTCCCTTTTATACGCCCAGAGAAAGCGTGGGTTACAGCGGAGGAAAAGAAGAAGAACCAGAGAGATGAAGGCTTCTAGGATCGCCGGTCCTTCTCATTCATGCGGGTCCTGCCGATCCTATAGATGTCAACAGGGTCGGATCCACATCGCGGCCCTGTTCGTCACTGGCGCCATGCGCAGGCGTCATCTGCCGGTCATGGCGTCCCATTCTGTCCCGGCGGGCGTCGTGGTGAACTGACGCGCCTGTCAGCGTTCGTACGAGGGTTAGGCAGAACAGCACCGGCACGCCTGACGCTATTCTTGATGTGAATCCTCAGGTATGGCCCGTCATGGCCACGGGTTACATCAAGGCGTGCCAGTCTCTTTCTTGGTGTCAGAGTTTTGACCCAGGCCCATATGCTTGGACCTAGAGTGGTTGACGGCGGTATGGGTCCCCGTCGGGTGAGATAGAGCCCACACCCAAGGGGTCAGGTGAGACGGAGCACAAACCCAAGGGTCGGACGAGACGGGCCCCCGACCCAGAGGTCGGGCGAGACGGAGCCCGCCCCTAGAGGTTGGGCGAGGCAGAGTCCGCGCACCTAGGGGTCGGTTAGAACTGTAGTCACGCTCTTGACTGCTTGGATGAATCAATGTTGATGACCATTAGCTCCTTCTCTTCGGGTACCCTAGTATTGGTCTCCGACAATTTCTATCTATTTAGAAAAATAGAAAGCTGAAAACTGAAAGTAGGGTCTAAGGTGTTACACAAAATTATACTTAGAAAAGCAGCTTCTGGTTCTGTCCATTTAATTGGCTCTCGGCTTTTCTGCGGAAAAACACTTTCCAGAGCTGAATGAAACATAACCTACGGTACTGTCAATATAATTTTAGCTTTCTTTTCGATCAACCCATTTAAAATTTAACTAAATCTATACAAAAGAGTACTAACATTTATGGTAGTAATTAGTTATTTTAGATTTATTATGGAATATAATTTTATACTGTAGAAGCCATAAATACTGATATTACTTTCTACTAAGTTTAACTCCATCGAATCCTAGAATTACATTCTTCTTGGCACACATGCAGTGTTTAAACATAAAAAAAATATCCAAACCATAACTGCAGAGCAAGCATTTCCATCACGTTCGCTTTATCGTATCAGCCATGATACAATGTTTTTCTCTCACAACAAAACAGCATCAGCCGCCTTATAAGCCACGTAACCGTTCTAAACGAAACACGTGTTCATTGGGGGGAGCAGTGACAGCAGGATGGAGATACAGTACGCAGACGCTGCTTTCAGTACTGATTGTCAGACAGCTCTGACGGGGTAGCAGGACTGAAGAAATAATGCGATCGTTCCATCGTTCCATCCATCCAAGGCACAAGCACATGCAATGGAAATGCATCACAGAGATACACGTCAGAAGCAGGGAGGCAAAGATTCTAGCACCACACGGCAGCATGCACTGCCTAATTAACTCATATATACTCCTGTGTTTCAGCAGGAAGGTTAGAAGAGAGCATTTAGGCACTGCATTGCAGCATTGGAAGCGAATGATTCGGAAGAAACTGAATCTGGATTAGCACAGTAATAAAGTTATACATAAAACACTGCAACTGTGGCAATTTAACAAACTAGTAGTAGCCAGTTATGCACCGTCTTTGCATACAAGAAGCTAAAGCACGTTGGCTGTTCAGTGTTAGGCAGATTGATTTTATTTGCAGAAAAAGAAGAGAGCTCAGTAGCAAAGTAACAGACTCTGCTCTTCATAAATGTCTCCAAGAAAGCATAGCAGCTATTCTGGTCCAACAACGATGGACTACTTCACAGCTAATTGCTGTTATACAATAGAACAAAACATAAAGGACATTAAAGGGACAATTTTCTGTGACAAGGAAGCGCAAAGTTTGCAGGGAACAAAAATAGTTCTTAGGCAAGTTGCTGGCATCATCTCTCCCTCCAATGTCCAAGTCAACAAAAAAGATCGGCAAAGTTAATTGATCATTTCAATCAATATACCCAATAGACCCAACAAAGAAAAGAATAGAGCTATAAAAATGAACATTTTCTGTGTTCAAATGGCTTCAATGGCATCACCTCCTGACTTTGGCCACTCCTGAACCAGGCAAAATGTAATGCAAAAATTCTGACGGAGGTGGAAGAGATAAGAAACTAGAGAGCAATGTCCAGCCTTGGCTCGAAAGAGAATCCAGTGAACAGGTGCAGCGGGAACCTCTTCGAAACAGGGCTCTTCACGGACCACTTCCATGACTTGTGGTTTATTTCAAAGGTGAGAAGAGCCGGCGACCCATAGCTCTGGATATAGATAAGATCATCCGCCCCACAGCTTGCAAAAACATCATCAAACTCGCCAAATCCTTGAAAAAACTTGTGAGGCATGCGAGCAACCTCACGCCACTCTTTGTTATGGAGCTCCCAAATGCCAATCCCCTTGATGATCCCAGGCCTATCTTGCTTGCCAATGCCACCAACCAGCACAAGCTTCTCACTCAGGTTCATCAGTCGGCCGCACGTAAGAGCACATGGTACTGGAATAGCCATGCTCATCAGAGAAGTGTGGTTAGGTCTTGCAGTGAGATCATACATTACGAGACAATGGCGATGCTCATTATTGTTCACCAGAACTCCTGTGGAGTACACCAAATAGTAGAGGACTCCATCACAGATGACACACTCATCGCCACCTCTCCATCCAAGCAGTACTCCAGTAAAGGGAGTCACCCAACTACCAGAGACCGACTCATACAAATGGATGGTAAACTCCCACTGATAATACTCCGATGGAACCTGGTTGCTTCTTGCAACAGCCACAGTGTAATGATGAGAACTTCTATCCACAGAAAAGGCAAGAGCACTGTAATCAGCTGTTTTGCCCCCAGGAGCATCAAGAAGTCTCTTCCAGTCCTTAGTGATGGGGTTGCACACCAAAATGCGGCGCCTGTTCTCACTGTCCATTAGGCACACCAACCCAGCCGACGAGGATGTAGACCAGTTGCTCTTTTCAATGCAAGGGAAATCAAATCTATACCATTTGCGGAGGCTCGGGTCATAGGCAAAACCTGAAACTCCATCCTCACTACAGGTGAACATGAAGTACCATGGCTTCTGAGGCACCATTTTGCTCCATGCGTGCCTCTGGGCATGCACAATCTCATGCCACCTTTTGCAAACAGACCCAGATCTTATAATACTTGCAACAGGCAAGAAGGAAAGAACCTTCTCCAAGAGATCATCAGGGAGAACGGCGTCCAGTGACACTGCCATGTCCCCATTCTGATCGTCGTTATCGCTGTCTTCAGAGACCGGTCTGTATTCTATGACCTGTGAACCAATGCAGGAAGAAGGATAGAGCTCCCACTCTCCTGACCCCATTGCCAACATCCAGTGAATAACACAGTAGCTAATACAAGACCCTGCAAGAGATAATATTGCAATAAAATAAGGGATGAAGCTGTAGCAATATGGAAACGTCTAATGTAGTGCTAACTAAGTATTTTCAGCCCAACCAAATTTTCTGAGTAGATAGTACATGTAAATAGAACAGCAATGTTGAGGTTAGGTACTACTCAAGTTATCTAGACTCTAATCTGTACCACCATATACGCAAATACGATGAAAACATCTTGGTGGCTGTCTACATCTCAAGGGACATTCACAGTTCATCACAACTGACCAGAACCAAACACCAAAAGTATGCCATTTCTTTGACAGACTAAACTCGCCTTGATGAAAAGGACAATAATCCAACCTGACCAATCTAACCTTTCAACGACAGGGAAGGCAGTAAGATTAACAAATGGCAGAGGTCTGCCCAGTCTTCTCTCTTTTTTATTTACTTGTTATATTAAAAAAAAAACTTTTGTCGATCCGTATATTTGTCTAGTGTCATGAGGATTAAACAGACACTAAATGTCAGAGACAGCTACTAAAGAAACGGATCTCGGGGGGAACAAATAGCAGGAATATGGACAGTAACGTCTCCATCACAAATGGAACCTCTCTATTATTTTCCAGAGAGAAAACATTGATTTTTGGCCACCACATTCAATTTGCCGCAGAAAGGGCCACATCACGATCATTAAAGCAAACAGCACAGGCATGTTAGCCAAGAACAGCACCATCTACCAACCAAATTTTACCAAAAACCGCACCACGAAACGCACGCCTAATGGCTACTACTAATCCTTGATGCCGCACAAAATCAAGAACTAATCCGCAAATCAATGCATGAAGCACAGACAAAAAAAAAACCCAAATAATCCGGTCCCTGTGAGTAAATGAAAATAAACATAAATGGGGGTGGGGTGGGGTTGGGGGGGGGGGGGGGGGGGGGGGGGGGGGGGGGGGGGGAGACGATGCGATTATACCTCTCCTCAAGAACAGAAATCCAAGAAAAGATCCTCCCTTCCCGAATCCACCGAGCCGCCGTGTCCACCAGAGTCCTGACGCTTTCAAAAACAGATTGAACAGAGATTCAGCGGCGACGAAACAATACACCAAAAATCAAATATTTGCCACAAATCAGTAACCAAGAAACTCCGGGTAGAGAGAGAGAGGGGGGGGGGGGGGGGGGGGGGGGGGGGGGGGGGGGGGGGGGGGGCGGCGGGGAGTATACCGGTCGCTGTTTCTTGCGCGGCTTCGGCGGCCGGTGACGATCGGATGAGGCGCGAATTCCCCCAAACTGGTGGGGGCGAGGGGGGTTGGGCCTTGGTGCCCTCCTGCTCCGAGAAAGAGATGGAACAGTGGCCTTTATCCTGCCCCTACATTAGGTCACGCCCCCCATGGGCGTCGCGTCTAGCGGAGTGCCACAATGGCGTACTATATAGAGCTCTACTATATATGGAGGCGAGGTAGAGAAAGGGGAAGGTTCTTGCTTCAAGCAAAAAAATGTTATGAGAGGGAGAGGGTCGATCGGTTCAGCTTCAGAGGTACAGTACAGGGTACTGATTAGTGGGATAGAGAGGGAGAGGGAGAGGGAGAGGGAGAGGGAGGGGGGTACAAGAGGAAACGAAAATTCTATGGAAGGTACTTTTAACTCTACCGGACATATCCACCTGAGAAGTGACATAGCTAATCTCACTGTCATCGTACTATCTAACTAAGTAGCACTACCTCCTTCCTAAAAGGATCCGACAATGGTTTAGGTGTCACAAGAAGGGATTTGTGGTCGATCAAGTTTTTAATGAATAATATTTATAGTTATGTTTTTAAATTAATTTATTATGAAAATATATTTCGTAATTAATCTGATGGCATTTATTTGGTATCATAAATATGTATATTTTTTATCTATAATTGGTCAAACTTAAGGTACTAAAATGTGACATCGTGGAATAATTGCATTCTTTTTTGGGACGGAGGTAGTATCTACTGACGCATTTGTATTCTCCTGTAGACTTTAATATTAGACTTTATTAGTATGTACTCTATCTTTTCTAAATTATATAAATTATTTTAGCTTTCTAAAAAAAGGATTTCCTATATTGTGCCATCCTGCCATGAGTGATTCTATATGAAGACCAATCGAGCTTCTTTGGTTTGAGTATGAGCATTGAATATTTCAATTATATACTCTCTCTGTCTTCAAATAAATCAATTATAGAACCCGTGCTTTTCAAATTTGACTAACTTTATAGAAAAGAGTAACTACATCTATGACATTAAATGTGCATATTAAAAAAATATTCTATGGTACATCTAATGACACTAGTTTGATATCATAAATCTTAAAGTTTTTTTTTTCTATAAAAGCGGTTGAAGTTTCAAAGTTTGACTTAAGACAACTCCAGAAATCTATTTATTCAGAGACGAGAGAGTAAGATCGACACCACCAAAAACTGGCTTTCCCCAGGCAACCTGCTAGGCAAAGTATACTATTCTGGGTTCAAAAAACAAGGCAGAATGAAATTCTAGATTTACAAAAAATTAAAGAACACATGGGCGCTCGCCTCCAACTGCCTGTTGGATTCTGGATAGAATCGCAATGTCGAAACATACAACCACATCTTCCGGTTAGGATTAGGATCAAAGCCAGTGAAGATTGCTTCAAGTAGCATATTTGTGGGGAGTGCATTATAAAAGAAACTTCAGGCAACTGCAAACATTGAGAGGGAACAATAGTGGATTATGTTGTGTCTGAGTAAACTACCACAGCCATACTCATGTCAAAGCTCAGGGAAAGTGGACCTCTCGCTCCGATGCCCTCAAGTAGCCCTTGACATTATCCACAGTTCTAGGTCCAAAATATGTATCTAACTTCTGACATGAACTGTCATTACAATTTTTTTTTGTGTAGTTGTAGCCAAAGAAGTTATACAACAATTTGAGAAGTGCAGCAACAATGGTATGTTACAAAAGCACAACTGAATAATCCAAGCAACTGAACCACAAGATTTTAACCCTTTTATCAAATACAATCCTAGGATATGCATATTCTGGGTTAGGTATGGGCAAGCATCAGGGTAAAATTAAGAGCTATGCAACAGGCTCCAATTTAAACGTAGGGGAATAAAACTTTACAGCCTTTGTGAGTTGTTACAGGTTTTAGTGTTGGGCTAGTAATACATGGAAGGGTATTTCTTTATTTGAAAACACATAAGTATATTGGTCTGAAGGTGAAGTTGAATCAAAACAACATCTAGTAACAAATGAAAGTACATTTTTCTTTGAACTTTTGTTTTTCATTCCATTAAGAAAGTTTCGACAAGGTACCTTAATATATATTCTTTTTGCAAAGGTGTCAAAACCAATATATTTAGTATGCCAAAGATTTCGTAATGTGGTAATACTACACAAAAGAGGTGATCGGTGCACCACTATTCCAGATATAATATGCATTTGGCTGGCAATAGAAGAAGCTGTATGTATCTAAATTGTTTAGGCTAGCACAATTCTGATATCACTACTAGGATTCATATGTGTGGTTGATAGCCTGACACTATTTGGTTGGTGGAAGAAACGAGAACGCAAAGTTGGCTCTCTTCTCAACTGGAACACAAAGTGTGGGCGACGAGTTTTAGCTTGGCATTGCTCCACTGATGTTGAGCTTGGGCTTAGTACTTAGAGACAACAGTACTGGTGGTATTTGAGCATCATGGAATCACCATGCCGGTAAAGAATTATTATTTTGTGTTATCCTTTTTAGATGTTGACGTTGTTGATCCATACGACATAGCTGACGGAGCACTATCTGTAAAAGAATTATTTCACTGAGAGCTTCGCTGCTCAAAAAGGTATTACTCAATGGTCAAAACAAGAGTAACAAAATAAATATGGAATGCTAGAGTGATGTAAGATTAGTTGAGAGGTGAGCATGTGCGCTTTGTATTAACAACGCCAATGAGAAGTTTGGATAGCTAGAAGCTTTTCTTAACGAAAAAAAGGTTATTCAGCGAGACACGGAAGTAATAGGTAGTTAGGACATCGTCCCTTTTTTTAGAACCATTTGAGACACTTGTATCTATTATTATGTCTTACAGGAAGTTTTTGCCGTTTTGTATTTTTGTTTACAAATGTTTGTGAGATGAACTGGATCAGAAAACATTGGCAAAAACTTCATAGACTATGTGAAAGTGCATCTAGCTCTTTAGTGGGTTTTGGATGATTGAATGACAACGTGATTAAAGGTCTAACCTGTTTGCTAAGTGTGGACAGGTAATATGTTATCTCACAGGTACTTAATGAAAGCCAAAATGATGTGTTATTGTATAAACAATCTAGTTCAAGCACAAGACAACAATACAAATGAAATTTATGCATAGGCTTATTTATCGTGGGATTTTCATGTACTATGTGAAAGCAAGCTCGTAAGAACTAATTGATGAGACATGATGGATTGCATATGGAATGGTCTCATATTTGAAGCTTGCTAAATTAAAATGAAAAAGATAACAATACAAATAAATGGATGATTCAATACAAGATGTGACTTGATGGCTTGAGATGGTGAAGATAGCAAGGAAATGCTTCAAGTTACTAAGTAAGGGTGAAGGGCAAGCGGCGGCTTGGCGGCCGAAGAACCTAGCTAGGGTGAAGAAGAAAGTATTTGCATTTAGTTGAGGTACTAATTAAACTATGATGGTCATATTGATGTGGAGGATCAATTCTATAGTGGACAAAGTGTTGAAAGTGACTTAGATGCATTTGGAGTTATTCATATTTAATGAATGGAATCAAGTCACGTGCTTAAGATGGCTATGCTCAAGTGATAAAGATTAAAGTTAGCATGTTGGCACCCTCACTTGGTGAAGATTGGAATACACGTCGTCGGTTGAAAGAAATCAACTCGAAAGGTTTAAATTCGTTATACTCTTTAAATTTGAGTTAATAGGAATGCCGTACTATTAAGAGAGATGCATCATGTTGATAGATAATGTTTCATAAGTGCTCAAGCCAACCCATGTGAGTTTTGAGTGTTTGAGAGACAAAAGAGCTAACCTGTTTTTGCTGGTCTGGGTATTGATACCGGACGTGTCCGGTATTTGTCCAGCAATGATAACGTTGTTGTTCTCGGGTTCGTTCGTCGGGAGTTCTGGCAATGGTCGGGAGTTCTGATGTCTCATGCTTAACTGACTTGGAGAGTTCACGTGTCCGGTATGGACGGCCAGAGACCAACGGCAAGTTTTCAAAATCCTTGAGGGTCGGGAGTTCCGGCATACGTCGGGAGTTCCGACACCTCACATATTTTAACTCAGTTACCGTAGTTTTCAAATGTGCTGAGGGTCAGGAGTTTCGGCATTCATCGGGAGTTCCCGACGCCTCACAATGTTACTGTAACTCAGTTACTGTTGGCGCAGTGTAAGTCATACCGGACGTGTTCGGTCGATATGGTAACAGTTATAAAACGACTAGTTTTTCAAGGGGGCTATAAATACCCCTAAGCCTCCACCTTTGGAGGCTGCTGATTCTGCTGGTTGCAATACACGTTTTTGAGCCTTGCCAACTGTCCCAAACCCTCTTTTAGTGAGTGTGTGATCCAAATCACAAAATTCATTTGTGGGTTAAGAGAGAATTTGAAAAAGAGAGCAAGCCACCACTTGAGCACTTGTGCATATTGTCTATTTCGTGATTTGCATTTGTTACTCTTGGACTCTTCAGTCCTAGACGGTTAGACGTCGCCAGAGAGCACCCGAGAGATTGTGGTGTGCCTCGAAAACTTTGTAACGGTCGATTTCGCCGCCTCGGAATCAACTAGTGGAAGGAGGAAAATGAGTTGAAAAAGACTTCGGCTAGAGTAACCTTTATGGTACCCTCTAGGGCTGACCTTCGCTGGGTCGGCCGCAGCCTCCTCAACGAAGAGTAGGACTCAAACGAGTCCGAACTTTGGTAAAACAAATATCGTGTCTCAATTCACATTTCATTTGATATTTGTGTTGTTGCAGGTTCTCTGTGTATATTGTCATCTCTAGTAGGTGCCTGCAGTTTGGTTTGAAGATAGAAATCGAAAGGAGCAAGCTTGGAGCTGCTCTGCAGAAATCGTGTATACCGGACACGTCCGATATTTCCTATCTGTGCTGAAAATATTTATTCTCTGTTCTAACTTTGTGTTGCAGGGTTGTAGCTTCATGATATATTCTTTGTACTTTGTATACTCTGTGGCTAACTTGTGAGGGGTAGTATTACTCTTATTTTGGAGTTTCTATTTTGAAAACTCCCTTTACTAATCGTTTCCGTATTTAAAGGTGTTAATTTTCAGAAACGTCTATTCACCCCCCTATAGGCGGCATCCTAGGTCCTTTCACTATGACAGTACATAATGCTGACCTAGATAATAGTTGTGCATCAATGTTGTGTGATCGCCCCTTAACTGAATTCATACACGGTAGAAAACATTAAAAAAATTAGACTAAAATTTACTTTAATCACAGATAATGGCCCCGTTCGCTTGGTTGAAAAAACAAGCCAAAGCTGAATTGTTGTGAAAGAAAAACACTGTTCTGGTTGAAAAAAGATACCGAATAAGCCAACTTTTAAGGTAAGCCGAACGGGGCCAATATGTAATTATTTGCTTCTTTAGTATTCAGAAACAAAACCGAAGAATCTATGATGGGAAATTGGATTTCAATCAAAATGGGTTTAAAAAAATGTGAGTTGCACACATTTAGCTATTTCATCGAACAACTAGTATGTATGTACATTAACAAACAACAAGTCCTTATTATATATATAATATACAAAATGAAATACTCCATTTAGATTAGGATGCTCTAGTGCAGAGAATGGTTGGACCCATTACATTTCCATGTAGAGACAGACAAAAGGAAGAAAGCAAGGACCTGTGTGTGTCACCTAACGGGACCAGTCAATGAGACAGTCAAAGTGAACAGCATGTATCAATTTCTATTTGTTTTCATATAACAGAGGGACATGATTTTGCACATTTCGAAGAAACCTGTCATGGCAAAGAACCGTTTAAGAATGATGAGTAGATGTTCCTGAAATTCAGTTCAATTCAGTCATACCGTCAGGCAGACAAGCAAGCAAAACACACACATTTCACATTTGAGCGGTGTGGCAAGCAAGAAAAGCAACCTGAAGCTGCTATCGCTGAGCCAGTTGCAGCTTCCACGTTGTCGCCGGCCCGCCGTGCCGGAACACGCCGCCATGGTCACTGGACACCGGCAAGCAGGTTGATGTTCTTGATTGGCCTCTGATACGGAACGCGCCAATCTCCTCTTTGACTCTGCCCCTGATATCGACGAGCAGGCAGCGTAGCCTGACCACCTCTCCGCTTCGACCCAGACCCAAAATTGGTTGGTTGCACATCCATGCGTCGGTGCTAGGTGAGGTCGCTGCGGGGATGGTCGCGGCGGCACCAGCCGAGCGGACCTGCAACCGATACAGACGGAGGAAGAAGCAGGAAAGAGAGCAGTGGGCCGCGGCGCCTGCTACGCTGACCGGAAGGAAGCGTGGCCCGACTGGTGTCTCTTTCCCACCGCGACGGGCCGGCGGCCACCGCATCCGCACGACCAACGCCCATCGTCGTGGGGCCCGCGCTCGCCTTAGCATACGCGGCTGCGACGAACGAGTGGGCAATCGCCGCGGCTGTGAGGAGGGACAGTAGCGGGCTCCATGGCTGCTGTAGCCGTGGAGGCGCTGCAGGGGGAGGAGGCAGTTGTGGAGGAGAGCGGCCGGAGGAAGGGGCGACGGCGGTTCGTGTCTCCGATCGCTCGGTGCTCGTGGGCGTAGGGTTCGCGAGCATTCGCGACGGCTCGGGTTGGAAGGTTAACAGGTGTGAGACCCGCGACGACCGCAATCGAACGGTCGATATTTCATAAGCTTGTTTGCTGGGTCGTAACCGATCGTAAATTTTTAGCCAGAACAATATTTCTCTTTCACACCAAACCAGCCAGCAGTAATAATCTACGATCGTATATGATCATTTCAGCCCCAGCCGAACAGGCTGCATATTCTTCGGATCCTACGATCAGTGGGTTAGTGGGTTACGTGGCTATATCCACGGCCCAAACCTTGGCTCCGGTTTAGAAGTATAGAGATGACTTAGTATAATTTTAAAGAGGAGCGAGTACATACTATAATAAAGTTTTGAAATTTTTACTTGATCCACTTATGCACAAGTGTGTTGTATGCCTCGGGCCAAGAGAATAGCTTGTTAAACACTCTATTCGTCTACGAAAGAGTGCAATTCTCACTTCTCGAGACGTCAAGGAATCTAAACCTTGACTAAAGTTATATTAAAAAGTACAAGTGTTCATGATTCAAAATAAGTATAATTAGATTAATTATTAATTATTTAAGGTATTTTTATTTTTATAATAAATTTTGAGGTAGATATAGATGTTAATATTATTCATTATAAACTTAGTCAAACTTTAACTAGCTTGACCACAGATATCAAAATTGTATTTTTTTTATGCACGGAGGGAGTATTGTCGATTTAGTCTATTACTTCTTGATATATCTTTCCTGAGACTTGTTATTATATATATATATATATATATATATAGAACTACTATCCTGTAGCTGGCTACAGAATAACTTATTCTGTAGCCACTTTGAGTTACGATAATTACTATGTTATTTTACGAGATTATAGTAACTCCTTACTAAGTGGTTTAATATAACGTTATGGTAAATATCCCCATGTGTTATAGTAACCCAACTATCGTAAATATATATTTATATTATGGTAAATTAGTATATAAAATTATAGTAAATGGAGGTGGCTACAGAATAACTTATTTTGTAGCCGGCTACTGAATAGCCTCTCCCTATATATATATATATAGGAAAGATTTGTAGACAACTCTTATATATCTCAAAATATATATTGAGCAAAACCGTTATATGTGTCTCTTGTGGATTTTAGACGAAATATTGTATTGTGATTGACAAGAATATTTTCTTAGCACCATCATTAACCGCCGTTGATGTATGTGTCGACTATGGTGCAGAGATTGTTTTATAAAATAACAGGGCTTTCCTATGCATGGATTCGATGTCCCACACTCCCACCCTAGAAGAAAGGCCACAACGATGAGACTTATTTTATGATTGGTGGGTGAGGCACCATGGGCCACCTGTCCTTTACGGCCGGCTTTACCTAATTAACCCTGCTCCATCCGCATCACTCACACACGAGTCGCAACAAAATTGTTTATCTCACGACCCATCCACCCCCCTCGTCGCATTTGTTTTTGTTGCGGCATGCGTATTGTTGCATATTATATACAAATACACGGCCTCCGCCTCCGCCTCCGCCTCCTCCGTCTCTATCTATCCTTCCTACCATGCGCTTGCACGCTTGCTAATGGGCTCTTTGTAAGGTCACCAAAAGTGTGGGACCTCTGTTTGTGGGCCTCTCAACTTTGTTGCCTTTGCTTTGTCATGCCATGTGCGTGCACTAAATAAATAAATACTTGTTGCTAAAAAAACTAAATAAATAAATATACTTATTCTGAGAGTTGCACAAACAAATAATATGTTGTAAAACAGACGAATTTTATATTAAACTTTGCTATTTTTTTCTACTGATTAAACAAGACATTTTTAATTATAAAGTAATGAAAAAAACATAGTCCCCTAAAAGGACCAACAAGTTCCTGTTCCTAAGTGTGAAGATATTTCTTTGTAAAATGAGAAAAAAAATGACGTGTACTGTGTAAAAGGTCCAAGAATTTAGGAAAATATTTAATTCTTCGAACTTTTGGTATATCTCCCGGGCGCTTTGGCTCCTCCTGGAAAATATGGTAGGAGTACTGTTTAGAACTATAACGCGGAGCTGTTTTAGTTTTCGAGGTGAAAAATAAACTGGGAAGAAGAGGAACAGGCGGAGTCACGATTTCTAGCTCCACTGGATTCCGCGCTATAGTACCGTTATAGTAATAATTAATAGCGACAGAGCCCGAGCCTATGAGAGCCGTGCCAAACGGTCCCTTAATGACAAGTTACCTAAATAATCTTAAACTTTTGTTCTAGCCAGTATAAGAATGTTGTACTGTGAGTCTGTCACACTAGCTTTCTATCCAATAGTCATGACAAACCTACCAAGAGCATTGTGACTGACAGGGACAACACTTCATATAGATATCCACTCTTGTTTCAATCTTGACGTTGTGTCCGTTCTTTTATTTTGCACATTACGCGCACTTACGGCCTTTGTCAATAAACAGGCTTAGGAGCTAATTAAGACAGCAAGAAGGCATCTAAAAGAAAAAGGTTATATCAAACCAACAATTCTTCTAGCCGCACTAACAAGAAAAGAAACATAAGGACAGCTATATATTGGTAATTTTGAAGGAAAAATATCCGTACATTCATCTTAATATGTTGGTGGAAGAAAAATCAGTTTCCAGTGAACATATTATAATTGTTTTGGCCAAAAAGTGGCAACTCAACCAACTAAAATGGCAAGTTAAATATGCTGATTTTCTTATATTTTTTCTCGATCACGCAAAAGGTTTGCGCGTCTTTATATTAAGGTAGAGAAAAAGTTTAATACAACACGCCTTAGTGGCGCCCTAGGGGGTCAGAAGAATTGTACATAAACGCTCGGACCCACCCTAGTGTACTGAAATATACGGTGTTACATTAGGAATTGATCAACCTGAAAAGAGACGCCGGCTAGGACACTTATGCCCGCGTAGTCGAGCGGTGGCACCGCTTGCGCGCACCCACGTCGCCGTTCGACGTGAACAACTCATGAAACGCCTTCATGTGACTGGGGTCACCTCCGTAGATTTCTTCGTACGCCTTCATGGTCGACGTGGATGGAGTCGACATCCCGTTGTTTAGTCCAGTCCTAGGCGCTTCAAGACAAGGTGCTCGTCTAGCTTGGCCACCGGGATGTCGGACAGGCTATGCGCCACTATCCACCTGCTCCTCTTGGGGAGCGTGGGCGGTGGACGTCTATCGGTGGCTGAATCAACTCCAGGCAGCTCCAGGAGCGGCTGCTGCCTCGCCTTCGTTACTCGCTCGATGCTGTGGCAGAATCGCCTAAAATAGCACGCTTCCAGAGGCTCATCTTTGACCAGACACTAAGTACTCCGAAAGTTGGCTACATCGGACGGTTCCGTTGAGCACACCCCAAGGGAGAACTCGAACAATCCACATTTTTCCTTCAGGATCCAATAATAAGAATGAGTTTGCATCACTTAGTCCATTTCATACAACAAGAGTTCTCAAAAATATATTATTATAATACTAAGTTCAGAGTGAATTTAACAGCGGAATTGAAATAAACATCTAACGATAAGATACAAAGGTCCGTCTATGCCCACCAGAAGAATCCTCCATACAACAGTCATTCCTCAAGCTGCACCTGCAACATGGGTAAATAAACCCTGAGTACACAATGTACTCGCAAGACTTACCTGGCTAGTGGAAATAATTCCCCGACTCTAAAGAATATGATAAGCTTTATGATTTGATGGGTTTTCTTTTTGGCAAAAAGCATTACTACTAGTGAATCATTATGTATGTATTTTATTAGCAGTCATGATTAGTTCACTAGCTAACCATTCTATTTAAGCATCTGTTCTACTTTTAAGCAAGGGTTGAGCAATCAGATCCATTTCACCATCTATTATCTTCCAGTTCTTACTACAGTGCTAGATCGTAGACAAGTCATACCGTATTACACGGCGATTCGCAAATAAATATAGCCCAGCTGGGTACCCCAAAACATACGCCCTGTTGGTACCCCAGGCATAAGCAGGACGAACCCACCACTCTCCTGTCAAGGGGTCCAGGTCCCTGTCCAAACTTAGACTCCAAGCCCCAATACCTGAGTCTCGGACTCAGTGTGGTGCTTGGACCTCTACCATCCCTGCCCCCAATCAGTCGGTCCGGAAAGAACCAGAACCCACGATAAGTGAGCAACGATCCTTCCCACTCTCATAAGCAAGTATGTGCTTAGGATAATAAGTCTGTGACCTGACTAGAATCCAATGCAATGGCCTATCCTTAACCGACATGGACTAGAAAAATAGTGTAACCAAGCTATGCCCCGTTGGCCGCGGGACACAACCTCTTACACCCACCAGTACCCGTAATATATCCCTGCCCGGTCTCCATTTCCTTTCACCATTTTATTATGAGAGTGATAATAATAATAATCTATTGTAAGTAACAACATGTTACTCATGCTACCGATAGCCTAAGCATAGCAGCTACTCAACCTATGCTAGTAGGATTCATAGGTAGGTTATCTATGCATGTAGTTTTAATATAAATCCTATAATGTAAATGCACATCACATATATATATATATATATCCAGTGATCATTCAAAATAAGGGTTATGTACCGGGGCTTGCCTTGGACTGGCGTGGTGTCAGCTCAGTCAGACACCGGTGGCTCTGGGACCTCCTCCTGCACGAGGATCTTCTCCTCGTACTCCTCGATCACCTCCTCGAACTCGTGATTTCTAATGGTCACGATCTCCACCAACTCGTTCTCTACATGCATGCGATGATGATGCAGCACTTAGCATTTCGGCAACAGCAACTCTTAAAATAAGAATACACATGGTAAGCTACTAAGCTAGCTCTAATGACTAAGGTAATAAGCTAACTATCATCTTCATCAAGTAAAGTGTTGGGTTCAACTAACAAACACCTAGCTTTACAAATAAAGGATATATCTCTATTTCTACTAATGATTTAATGTATATTTGAAACAAAGAGCATTTAACTATCCTTATGTTAAGTGTAACACCCCTAGTGTTACGAGCTCGTTTAGCACCATGATTTAGACCTAAGTATAATTTTCGAAACGAGTTTCTTGAGTTTTTAATTTAAAACATACTGGAGGCGATAAGCGAATCCTGTGTGACTTAGTTTCATAGACTCAAATAAATGCTCAAGTTAAATTACTCAGTGCATAGAAATAATTAGGAATGTCCGACAACGATTCTAGCAAATAAGTAGCGAACAACTTGTTTAATTGGTTAAGCATGAAAAGCAACTTTTATAAAAAGAATAAAATCCATTAATAAATCAAACGATATATATATATATACATACATATACTCACGGGTTTATTTTGATAAGCATGAACGAATGAGAGAGAGCGCAGCAGCTTCGTTTATTTTTCCTAACGTACAGCGTACTCGTTGCTTGGCATTTATTACCGTCACGTCCCTACACCATGGTGTGTTCGTTGCCCTGGCCTTGTCGTGTCCACGCCCCGCTAAACATCAACGTTCGACTGCCCGTTTCGTCACATCGTCGCTGCGGCACCATCAATGCCTTGCTTGTCTCCGTTTCTCTGATTGCCTGTCTCTCCATGTCTCTTCTTGGACAAGTCCAGTCGGCCATGTGCGTTTGCTTCCTTGTGACGTCACGCGCGTGGGCCTACCCGGCCTGGCTGCGCTGGCTGTTTGCTCATTGCGTCACTCCCACTCCACCGCTGTGTCGCACGTAGAGCCAAGCCGTGGCGCCTTCTGGCCATGCAATCCACCTACCACGCCTGCCCATGCTACTTCTTGAGCACGCCAAGACTGAACCATTGTCTGCCTGCTCCCACGTCCGTGCTATGGCCGCATACGATGCTGCTTCCCTCGCATTGCGTCTTCCTTCATTTTCTTCTCTCTGTTGCTGAAAGGGCATCCTAGTTCTAGACTATAGTGCCGCACCGCAGTCGCCAGCACCCTTTGCCCTCCCTCCCGTGCCCCTAGGTGCCCGCAGTGTCGCCCCCATGCGAGCACCGGTGCCCCTCCATCGTCGGCCCTCACGAGCGCTGCTCACAACCACCCCACACCGCACCATCGTTCTGCTCTTCTCTCTTTGCTGCCATCTGTCGACGCCACTATTAGGTTGGTGTGCGGGGCACCCACCGTGGTCACGCGCCGCGGCTTGCGTCGCCATCAGCCCAGCCCATGTCGCCGTGGAGCTGCGCCTCGCCTACCGGCTCGTCCGCGCTCTTCTTTCCCCGTGGCTCCACAGTATCCGAGCCGCCTCACCAGCCAGCCGCCCCGTCGAGCCCGGTGCTTGCTAGACCCGCTGCTCCGCCCCCTCCTCTGCTTTGCCTCGCGCGAGCGCCGCCCCTCCAGTTTTGCGCCAGACCGCCACCCTTCCGCGCACCTGTGCCGCAACAGCTGCCGGGGCCGAGCGCGCCAGGCCGCCCGGAGCTGGGGAGCCGCCCTACTACGCTGGACCCGCTGTTTTGCCCCAGCGTCGCCCCTCCCTGGCATCGCCTCCTACTACTGCCGCGCGTGGCTGTCGTGGCTGCGCCACCGCACCGGACGACGCCGCTCCAGCTCCGTTGTGATCTCGCCACGCCTCCCGTGGACGACCACGCTGGGGACCGCATCAAGCCGCGCTGATGTCGCCGGCCGTGTCCGTCCCGTGCCTGCTCTATTTAGAAGATGAGGTGAGAAGGGTGAGAATCCAAGAAGAAATGTTATACGGGGTCCTCACTGCAAAATACGTGACATGAGTGAATAGTGCCAATATCCTACGGGTTGATTTAAGTAAAGTACGAGGGTCTCGATGCGTTTTGGCGCCGCTGCCGCTGTCTGGCCCTGGCCGTGTGGGCCGGCCTGCTCGTCGCCCCGTGTGTGGGCCATTGGCCTACCTACCGCTAGGTCGGCCGGTCATTGCCGCACTGTTGGGCCACCAGCGTCGCGTTGGGCCACTCGTGCCCGCTTGGGCTAACTAGTCCCGCCTCCGCTGGCCACGCGCCGTCTGGGCCGCTGGCCACGCGCCTCGCCTAGGCCCCGGGCCGCGCGCACGCTGTGCCTGCCTGGGCCGCCACGAATTACCGCGCGCTGGGCCACCTTGTGCCGCCGTGGCCTGGTTTCGCCTGGGGCTGGCCGGTCTTGACCGGCTAGGCCTAATACGGCCGTGGTGCGTGTTTCGTTTTCTGCTAGTTTTATTATTTATTTAAAATAGCTGAAGTTTGTAAATCCATAATAAATCAAATAAAAATCATAAAAATACCAAACTAGTTTTGTTAGGCTCCTAAAATCATGACCTACCTGCTAGTATAATTTGTTCACATAGTGGGATAATATTCTTAGAAGCTATATAATTAATTTGGGATACTTAATATTGTAAAAATATAAACTTATATGAATTGTTGTGATAAATTGGTAATAGTATTAAATCTAAAATTTGTACAGTAGGCTCCTAGCAATATTAGGTACTCATTGTAATTTTTGTAGCTCTAGAATAATTAGTTTGCTAAATAGATAATGATGCCCTGTCCGAATAAAGATTAAATTGATAGAATAGAATAAAGAAACAACCTTGGTTTACATAACTAAAATAATTATTGGGAAATAACGTCTTATCCGACAACTTGTATATGTAGCCTAGGTACGGTCGTCGTTAGAACTAGCCCGTTAACTTGAGAGGCGTAAATCGTATTTTACGAGTCGCGGTTGCAGGCGATTAATTATGTCTTTGCATTGCATATCATATAGGTACGATGATGGATCGACAGGTCAACTGAGGATGGTGTAATGGTATTCTCGGAGATGATGCAATGGATTTTCTATTCAGATGATGGTGGCTGATCTGAAGATGCAGATACTAACTTTTTGATATATATCTTACCCAGGCAAGCCCCGGTGCATAACCCCTACTTTTCTGCAGTTTAAATTATATTTTTGCATTAAGTTTTAAGTTGAATGAAGCCCACTTGCATATATATCTTTATCCTTTGAGTCTTACTAGTATGACAGGATCGTGTAGATTGCTATGCTACAGGACTCCGGTAGAAGTCGAGTGATTGTCTGTCACTCGCGAGAGATAGGAAATATATTACTGTATTATTATTATTTAGAAAATATAAATGGTAGAAAGAAAAATGGTGACCGAGTAGGGATGTGGTTTGGGAATTAGTGGGTGTAAGAGGTTGTGTCGCCGTGGACACGAGGCATAGCTTGGTTACACTGCTTTTCGTGCCTGTGTCGGTTAAGGACCGATCGTTGCATAAGCCATCGAGGCAAGTCATAGACTTATTATTCTGAGCACATACTTGGGTATGGGCGCTTGGAAGACTTGTCGCTCTCTTGTCGTGGGTTCTGGCTCTTTTCGGATCGACTGTCAAGGTTTCTTTTTGGTGGAGAAGGTCCTTGCACCGCACTGAGTCCGAGACTCAAGGGCGGGGGCTTGGAGTCCTAGTTTGGACGGGGACCTAGGAACCTAGGACAGGAGGTGATGGGTTGGTCCTACTTGTGCCTTGGGTACAAGCAGGGCATGTGTTTTCGGAGTACTCAGCTAGGGGCATTGATTCGTGAATCGTCGGGCGATCCTGGTATGACTTATCTTATGTCTAGCTTCGTAGTAAGAACTGAAAGAGAAAAGATGGAAAGAAAAGGAAATTTGATTGCTTACCACCTGCTTGAAAGTAGCATAGGTGCTTATATAGAATGGTTAGTTAATAAACCAATACGACCATTAATAAAAATCGAATATAAGGACACACGCTTAGTAATGCTTTCTGCAAATGCAATAAACCCACAAGCCAGATAGTCTTGCATATCGTTGGAGTCTTTTCTTTCCTCCTATCGGGTAAGTCTTACCGAGTACAATTGAGTACTCAGGGTTTTATTCCCTCTATTGCAGGTTACAGGTGGATGCTAGAACTGACCCTTGTGTGTGGATACCTACTGATGGGCTCAACGAGGATTTCTTTACGCTGCGATCGTAGTTGTTATTTATAAATCTCACCAAATACTTTTATAAATGAAAGTTTCATAATATGTTGTCATAGTTTAGATATCAATGCTTCATCATTTCATGGATGGGTATTTATTTCCTGCTGTAATTCTGATCACATCTTATATTCCACTGTTAAATTAAATTGTTCATAACACTAATAATATGAGTATATTCCGCTGTTATAATAATAAATATTATACTCTGATGTTGTATTAAAAGTGCTGTAAGAAATAGTTAAGAATGATGTAAGCTTTATTATCTCATTTGTGATCCTGATGACGAAAATGTAAATTTTTGGGTTCTTCCCTAGGGTGTGCCCGACAAAACCGAGTAATTTAGTGTTCTCTTCTGGGTGCTTAGTGTCTAATAGAAGACGAGCACTCCCAGGAGGCATTAGATTAGGCGGTTCTGCCACATTAAGTCTATTTTAAAGCTACAAAAATCACAGTGAGCACATAATAATACCATGAAGCTACTGTAAAATTTTCAAAGCTAAAGCTATCTCCATTTTGCCACAAAAATTCCTACAATATTTAACCTAATAATATTAAGCACTCTCAAATAATTTAATAGCTCCTTGTATCAACAAGTATATATGAACTAAATGCACTAACAAATAGAGCAGAATTTTAGAAATTTAATAAAATTTGTTTCACAATTTTTGGACATCTACATTATTTTATACTAATTATCAAATTTCAGCTCAGAATTGAAATGAAAAGCCATTTCTATTTTTCCACGAAAAAGGTAAACTGCTTTCGGACCCAACGCGGCTGACGCGTGGCAGCGCGCGCACTGAGGGCGCGGCAGCCCATGTGAGACCTGGCCTACAACGTGAGGCGGCCCGCTACGGGGGAATCCCGCGCGCGCTAGCACATTAGCAAAAACGCTCCTGAATTATGAGCAAAACAACCCATAGTCCACGTTACTATTTCTATAGACAACAACTTTGCAATGAAACCCTCAGATATTTCTCCTCTTTACAACGGCAAGGCCCCCGGCCTTCCCCGCAGCGCTCCGCTGTGGCCAGCGATGGCACTGGAGCTTGCAGCCGGCCACACGGACCCATGCTGACCTATCTACAAGGCCAACGCTCACCTAGGGTTTGACAGCGAGATGATGGGCGGCGGTTGCACAAGCTGAGACACCATAGAAGGACCTCTCCATGACTGGCGGGCACCCTACTGGCAATGGCGACGGCGTTCTGGTGAGCCACCGCAACAACAAGGTGGTAGGGGTAGCGGGTGAGCAACGACAACTCACCAGTGACCTTACTGAAAAGCCAGCTCAGCCAAAGATGACCCAAGCGAGGCTAGCCATGTGCGCGCTGTGAGGTGAACGGCAGGACCGCAAAAGCACGGCCATGGCAAGCGACGAGGAGGCGGCACTAGAGCTATGACTAGCATGCTGCATGACGAAGAGGGAAGCCAAGGCAAGCTAGTGGTGTAGAGAAATTAGCATTGGGTGAAGTGGTGGAGGCTAGCCACGGCGTAGACTGATGACGGGCCTTAACGGCACGGCAGCGGGTAAAGCTCTAAAATTGGAGCTTGGCATGACACGAGTCAAGGCTGGGTGGGGTCGGCTAGAGAGGGGGCGTGAAGGCGGAGACACGAGCACGAGAATTAATGAGAGGTGCTCGCTCTTTGACTCGTCGTGACGCGACTCGACTTTGGCGGAAAGCAGAGAGAGAAGAGAGAAAGAGAGAAATGGAGTGCGGCAGTGGGCTCGGCTCGCCCTTGCCTTCATGGTACACGAGCGGCGAGCTCAGGAGGCCCACGCGCCAGTGCTATGGAGAACGTGTGCGTGTGTCCGACCGGCATGGCCCACGCGCCGCAGTGCCATAAATGGCATGGCGACGGTGGCTCGCCCACGTCCGCGTGGCAGAGGTGACATGCACAGGGGTGGCAACATCGCAGAGGTGCAGCGGACCAGCGTGGACGCGATGACGATGCGACGGCAGCAGCAACGTCATGACATGAGGAGGGTTGGTAGTGTGGATGCGATGGGAGCACAACATGGTCGTGGCGGCACCCAAGACGGCAGCTCGAGGTAGAGCAGCAGGGCGCGGGGCCAGCGACTCGCTGTGGTCGACTTCGG
This sequence comes from Miscanthus floridulus, assembly GCF_019320115.1. Lineage (NCBI taxonomy): Eukaryota > Viridiplantae > Streptophyta > Magnoliopsida > Poales > Poaceae > Miscanthus > Miscanthus floridulus. Next base: position 36,177,510 of record NC_089587.1, read on the forward strand.
CCAAGCCCAGGTGGCTCGACCGGCCAAGCGCGGTGGCGCGGTTGACCACACGGGACGTGGCCATGTGCATGACATGAGAAGGTCACGCGGTGACCTGCGCACCTGGCGCCAACCAACCCGAGACAGTGACATGCACGAATTTTAAAGCGTTCAACACTGACCAAACGGTTGCTTTATGAACCTAAACCATCTTTACCATGCTCAAGATGGCACATGAGACTACCAATCGAGCTATAACACAACACCACTCCTTAACACAATCTCTCACAATAAATTGCTAAACATAGCAGTGTCTAACTGTTGGCAGACTTGAAAATTTCCAGTTTTTGAGCTGAATTGGATTTCCATTTACGATTTCTAAGCTAGTGGAAATATTAGCTAGTAATATCATTTTTCGACTGCAAGTATTTCATTGTCATCTACAAAGTTTGTACTTCAAACTTTATTTAAGTATCACATACATGTTCTATAACATTTTTGCTTAATAAAAATTGGTATTAAGCCCTAAGTGATATAACATGACTATCGAACCGACTTTCGTTTCGCATTTTAGTTGATCGTTTTGAGTTACAGAAATTGATCTACACACTTTATTACATGCGTTAACACATAAACATGATGCTCATGACATATTTTAGTAAATGATTTACGGTGTAACACCGAGGGTGTTACGGATGCCTAGGCATAGCAATGCGTATTTGTTTTGCTTCTTCCACCTCAATCTACATTGGTAGGGACGAGATCAATTAGTGAGTCAAGAGCACAGCAGCCAAAAGAAGCTTGCCAAGCTTTGTTTTCACACCAGATGCAGTGGATACAAACAAAGGGACAAACAAGGTGCACGCCTTGGCATGTTGCACAGCAAAGCATTCATTCCAGTTGCATCCATCACGCACAGCATATAGCATGGCGTGAGGCTGCACTTGCATGGCGTGACTCTCCAAAACCCCAGCCTGACCTGATGCACACAATCTGTCCCATGTGCAAGCAAATCACATGCTTGCCCCCACAACTTCCTAGCCTTATTTTCTGCTGTGTCCACTGCACTAGAATCTAGTGATCTTCCATGATACATATAAGCGCGTGTTTAGTTTCCACCCTAAAATCCAAAATCAG